>NW_010366660.1:1758-71778 GCF_000414095.1 Morus notabilis
ATTAATAAATAGATTAAATTATTATTCTTGTTTATAATTTGTTTGGTTATGAATTATAATTTGATAAGTTATTATTTATAATTATTCATAATTTATCTGACTATAAACCATAACTTAATAAATTTATCCATAACTTACCTAATTATGAATTATAACTTAACAAATTATGATCTATTAATTTCTATAACTAAAAATTAATCTATATATTTTTTTAAACTTTTTATATTTACCTATTTTTTATTATTTTTCTTTTTTCTTTAATGCTATTTACCTATTTTCTATTATTTTCTTTTTTTCTTTAATGCTATTAACAGAGACCGTTAGTTATGTTAAATTGTCGTGACCGTGTTTTCTTTTTTTCTACCTCAATGTAATTACGAGGCAGATTATTAAAAAAAAAAAGTTTTAAAATGTAAGATTTTCATGAAATAAGTGAAATTTTCTTTAAATTATTTTACACCACAGTACTTTTTTGTTGTAAAATTTTTTATTGTTGTTATTGTTAACGACAATTGGTTTTTAATAATTATGAAGATACCGTTTGGTTACTAATATTTTTAAAAAAAAATTTGGGAGGCTGGCTATATTTTAGCATTGAAGATTCTCTAAAGAAAAAGGAAAAAAAGAACAAGAATGCAAATTTTCCGTAAACTGTGTTCAAAACTGACCATTAGTAAGATTATTTGTTTTACTTTATTTCTAACATTAATTTTATTTTTACTTTTACACAAACGACTTGGATGCTTTATTTTTATTTTTTAAGGGTAAAAGCGACTTGGATACTTATCAGTATCTCTCTTCACGTCACCAATATTTCCATCATTATAATTATTATTAATAACTCAAAAGGATTTCCATCATTTTAATTATTAATTAAGGGAGATTCTATACCATACATTCTAAGCATTAACATAAAACGTTTAATTTATAATAATATTAAACTAATCTCTCTTCAACTCTTTTTTTTTTTTTTTTTTAAAATATTGAATGCAATCTCTCGTCAATTCTACCAAATACGGGATTGAAAAACGTTTTCCATACATCAAATATCGATTCAACTTTATGCCATTAATGAAATTATGGAATCATATGGGACCCTCCACTCTCCAGCACTTTGTTTATATAACTCGGAAGATAATCTCATAATCAAGTGAGCAAAGCACTTAAATTACCATCAGCAAAATGATTAGCATCATCTTCTATGTAAAATAATGGTAATTGAAAACAACTCAAACTAGTTTAATACAAATAGAGAGTGAATTCCAACATTGCACATCACATGTGATGGGCCTTATTAAAGGGAGATTAAACAAATGAAACCAAGATTATTTGATTTGCTCAAGTTTACAACAAATGAAACAAATAGATTGTTATTTAGGCCCCATTCATTTCACCGATTCGAATTTAGAATTTGAGTTTTATTACAGTAAAAAGCTCTCAAAAACAGTCACATTTAATTTTTTTACTACAATAAAAAGCTCTCACATAAAGTCACATATCAACTCTAATCAACAAATTAAACGGGCCTTTAATTTATTTCACCACCTCAAATTTCAACTTGCTTACGCATATTCAGACCCACTTTGACAAAAAGTGCATTTACATGTACAAACATTGGCTAAGTGGTTAAGTAGCAAATTATGTGAGACAAAAAAGATAAGCAAAAAATAATGATAATAATAAAATAAAATAAAATAAAATAACTGACGAAATATTCTCCAACTTTTTTTAATCATTTTTTAAAGTGGTTCGTAGTGTTTAACAGCTTTTAGTAGATGATGATTTGTTAATCTGCCCTTTGGCAATATTAAAAAATTAATTGGGATCTCATCAGTCGTAGGGACCAAGGAATCTTGAACAAAACGGACACTATTTTTTACAATATGAATAATACGTGGGGTTTTGAATATTAAAAGGAAAAATAAAGTAGTAGTCAATAAAAAGTTACAAAAAAAAAAAAAGTAATTTGTTCAAATAAAAGGAACGAGATTATGCTTGGCTTTAGTGTACTTGTAGCGTCACGCAATGTATTTGAAAATGCAGTGAGTATGAATTCATGAATAAAGTTCTTTGAGAACAAAAAAAAAAAGGCATGAATAGGTTCGATCTTTATAGCGTAAGAAAGATTTGAATATGGAACGTAATAGTATTGTAGTGTTTGCATTCGTTATAATGTTTATCTTTTATATTACAAGAAGGTTCTTCCTACTCGACAGTAATGGAAATCTTTCAATCTTTTTTATTTTGTTTGGTATTACTAGCAAAAATTAAACAAATATTTTTTTACCCTTTTTTATCAAGGAATTTTTACTAGCAAAAGTAAAAAAAAAAAAAGCATTGAAGGCGTAGGTGGTGCTAAGTATCATCCGCTAATAGAATGTGGATCGCGTAATGTGGGATCTACACATAAAGTTCACGCTTTTTTATTAATAATAGTGCTTAACACCGGTGGTCTCTCTAAGTATTTTTCAGAGAAAAAAATATTGGAAGCATTCCAACTGTTCATTTCGGTATTCTTTTGTTTTTTTTATTTTTGAAAAATTTTACTTTTTTTTGTATTTACTCGAAAAATCAGTTTTTTTTTTCTTTTCATTTTCTCCAAAAATATGTTTTCAACATTTTTGCAAAGGAACTTTTATAGTTTTATGTATAAAATTCACTAAACGTAAGAAAATGCAGAAAATGTAGACTTTTTCACCATTTACATGGAATGTTCCATTTTCGATTTAGTGTATCAATACTCCCACACAATCATTCATCAAGTAGTTTTAATTTTATTTTTTTTTCAGTATTTCATTTTCAAGTTACCGAGTGATGAATTGACTTTTACAAACGCACATAGAGTTATTGAATTCCAACAAAAGTGGCATGAAGAACAAAGTAAATACAAAATAATAGGATTAAATTCATTTTAGTCCTGAAACTAGCTACATGCCAAATGTCATTTTAATGTTCGACTAATTTAAAACATCTCGAAACAAATCATCCTCAATTCTTAGGCCCCATTCTTTTTGTTAATTCAAGTTTAAAATTCGAGTTTTGCTACAGTAAAAAGTTATCAGAAACAGTCAAATTTAACTTTTTGTTACAGTAAAAAGTTCTCACACAACATCACATCTCGACTCGAATTAACGAACCAAACGAGTTAATCATTTTATCACGCCAATGTTATAATGTAAATTAAAAAAAAAAATGACTTCCTTTTTTTTTTAACTGTCGTGCCCAATGACAGACCTGGTGTTGGCTTGTGGAGAGGCCAACGGCCGCAAGGAGCTGCGCGAGAGTACTTAGAACAAGCATTAATGGCTATGGATATCTAAAATTATGGCGTGGACAAGGAGAGAGAAGAAAAATCCTATGGATATCTAAAATTTGAACAAGCCTTAATTAAAGGATAAAAATTTCTACACAATTAAAACTTTTAGTAATAGCTATGGTCTTATAGTTCGAAGGTACTTACTTCCTACACATGGCATTTGTTTTGGTTGGAATTGTAGTAATAATTATGGTGTTTTATGACGATGAAAATAAAAAAAATAATAATAAAAATGATTATGCTCATCGGTTAAACCTACTATGCAATATAATTATAAAAAAAAATCAACTATGCAATATAAAGTATAAACTATCAAACTATATGTATATATATATATATATAAATATACTTAAATCAAGTCAAGAAGGGAGTCCAAAGAGATAAAAACAAATTAGATGGAAAAAAAAGGGAAAGAAATATCACTGATAAAATATGTCATTGATCTCCTAATAACCTAGTCGTCTTCTCTTACGCTTTCACATCGATTTGGAGCATCAAGATATTCCGCGCTTAAAATGCAATACACATAATTCAGTTCAAGATTCCATCCGCACTTTTGACAACGCATTTTATCCACTTCATTGGGTGATAGCGGCCATGCTGGACGTTTCTTTTGTGGATCTACCAATGGACACTGAAGGAGACCCCGTTTGGTTCATGGATTAGAACTATGAGATTATAATTATTTTCGATTTATGTGTGTTTTTTGTGAGAGAAAATACTGTAGCGAACTATGAATCATGATTCGAATCAGAGAATAAATCCTCTAACTAAACGGGATAGTCCGTTTTTTCAAGAAGGGTGAATAATTTAGCGCATTTGACAAGTTTTTGCGACACTCCCTCAGTCCACGACTGGTTTTGATGTTGCCAAGGATTTTCATGCCACGTTGCTTGTCGCATTTGCTTCGACTACCTATAAGGTAGAATCCCAAGATATATGAAGCATTAGTATGGCCTGAGCTTACTGCCTTGTTCCAAAAATCTACTGCCGGATCGTCCATATAATGTTTCTGCAAAAACAAATCTAATGGAAAAAAAGAAAAAATAATAATGTATTTGTTAAGCTTTTGTGTTTAAATGTAGAACTTTTGTAGTAGGTAGAGTTGTCAAAAAAAAAAAAAAAGGGTAAAGTTGGACCAGCAACACTTGTTCTTTGGTGGGAAGTGGGGATACAAACTTACTCTTTTCGTGAAATATAAAAAATCATATCTCAATAGGGTCAAAGTAAAAATCCATTAATTTTTAAGGGTTGTTTTAGAAAACAAAAAACACAGTGGGATCAGCTACCACCACTCGGACTCAAGCGCTCCGCTACTACTTGTATGACTACAACAAAGCTTAGTCTAACATGGATAACCATGGAGTTGTTCTTTTACAATAAAACTCAGAAAAAAATTTAAACTCGAGTTATAATTTTATTTAAGTTTATATTCTTTAATAAAATTTGAGTTTGAACTCGAGTTTAGGGTTAAACTCGAGTTCAAGTTTTCCCTTCAACTCGAATTCATAAACTCGAACTTAAGTTAATGAACAATATTTTTTCTATTCTTAAAAATGTCATAACTTTTTTGTTTTAATTCCGATTGAGATGATTTTTTTCTATGCATTCACAATGAAAAGACGAATAAAACCCCACCCATATACCCTATTAAAATTTTACATCACCATTGAGTTTTTATTAAAATACAATCTAAATACAAATTTAAGTTTTGACTTATCCAAACACAAACTCAAAAAGATTCTCAATTCAAATCATAACTCAAATATGCACATTCAAACACAAACTCAAGTTACAACTTCAACTCAAGTTATAACTTAAACTCAACTCAAAATCACCACTCAAGTCACCCTAACTCGCCTTTAAATCTTGGGATTCGTTCTTTTTCAAAAATTAAAAAAAATGACAAATTGTTTATAATAATAATAATAATAAAAGATTTATCTTGTAGACACTGAAAAAAAATAAATTAGTACTACTAATAGTAGTAGTAATAATAATAATAATTAATGATACAACACGTATTTAACTATATATAGGGAATGGAATGATACTTTGCAATTTACATATAAAAAATTGCTACTCTCAGTGTCCACCTTAACTCCTAGGACTAGGATGACATATTCAAATAATTAACGCTAAATCTCCATAAGGATTTTCTTTAGTGCTTCCCACTAGTAATGTCAAAGGAAAATTAATGAACACAAACATTTTTATATGGTACGTACCAATCCTTCCCTATACATGGCCTCCGGGTTTTCACTCTCGATGCACTTTTGATAGAATGAGCACTCCTCCGGTCTCATGTAAGAGAAATTAAGAGTAAGTCGATCAAGAGAAACGTATCGGTAAACGTAGTTACTATTACCCACTTCATTAAACAAGGTGCAACTGCAAATTATTAAACTCATATATATAAATATATGAATATTAATTAGAAAAATAAGAGCATAAATTGTGGGGATAAAATTTTTTATACATGCATGTCTAATTACTCACCTCCTCTTGGTATTGAATAAGGCCCTCATTGACGAGGTAGCAACACGGGCAAGAATTTCCTCTATCATATCTTTTGGTAGTAGGTTAATAAAATTGGAAGAATCCATAGCGAACTGTTTTGGGAGAGAAAAAGGACTATCTCAAGGGAATATATATATATATATATATGGATGAACTTATTTTAATGATTACATTTTCATCATGGTTATCATTAAATATAAAAATTTAGTGATATAGTGTGATAAAAAATCAGTTTCATTAATTGTTTTAATCAACTATCTAATTTATTATAACCGTCAAATCAATATCTTACAGCTAAAATAACAATAGTCGTTGATGGGTAAATATTCAAGTAGGGGTGTTCGGCAGTTAAAAACTGTCAATTTTGGTCGGTTCGGTGGCTGAACCGACTGTGTCGGTTTTTAGAAACCGGAAACCGAATCGCAAAATTACTATTCAGTTCGGTTAACCGAATTTCGGTTTTCAGTTTTAGTAATCTGGATGGTGACTATCAGTTAACTATTATGTTACCCGCATATTTAGTTGGATTTTTTGACCAGAAATTGTGAAAAAATGTAAAACATTCCTTGTATGCAAGCATGTAATCACAATAAATGAATACAAAGCACAACATCCAAATTGATAATACCACAAATACAAAATATCCAAATCCAATGTCCAAAATCTAAAGTACAAACTAGAAATTTGAAAGTTACAACTAACAATACTAATGTTCAAAGTGTAAAAAATATTAAATTGGCATAAGAAATTAAGAAGTCCAAAGCATAATTAAAAAGCATAGTGAAGTTCATTTTTAATTTCTCATAAACCTCCTATTCCCCTTTGTTGTGTGGGAAAATGTGACGGACACATGGACGAAGTAGACTGCGACACGTGGTCTTGACACAATCCCCACCAAGCAAGGAACCCTCGACGCTTACGGACCCCTCCTATTCCGCTGCGAAGGCCCAAGGACGAAGTCCAAGTTAAGGCGACGATCCCTTATGGCGTCGACTTATTGCGCCGTCAACACTAAGGGATGAAGATCTCTCGACCGCAGAAAGGGCCACCGAAGAAGGCGGTTGGGCTAAGCAGCACTGACGACGAGGGGAACGTCCTTTAGAGGACATAACGGGTTACGTGCATAAGTGGAGGAGGTCTGCAGGCATTAATTGTAAGCTGTCAGACCGCTCCCACAGGGGACAGAAAAGTATTACGGGGAATCACAGAGCCGTAATAGGAGACTAATTGGCTGAGTGAACAGTGCTAATTAGTGGGCTACGTCTGGGCCTACCAAATGAGAGCACTTGAGTGCTTCTACCTATGAAGGAAACCCCCTAAGCGAAGGAAGCCCAATATAAAAAGAGGAAGACCCCAGTGAGGAAGGGGTTCAGAAAAATAACTAGAAAAGAAGAGATTTAGGAAGAATTATGATTGTAAGTGGTGATCTTCCAACAAAGATATACAAAATTACAGTGGATGTAGCTCTCATTTTATAGAGTGAACCACTATAAAAACTCCTGGTGTCATTTATCTGTGCATGACTTAGTTAACTTACAAACACACACATGGTCAACAAATCCACACACGTTAAACTACACTCACGCGGCCGGTAATCCGAAGGGAAACCAAGAGGTAATCCGGTCGGTTTTTTGTTGGCAAAATTTGACCGTCAACACCCTTCATCCGAATCCAAATCCAAATCCATTATATCTTTGTATGTATCACTACAATAGAAAATTAGAATTAAGTAAATGAAATTGAATAGATAATGAGAAAAAAAGAAGAAATAGATATAATTTTAATTATCTTACTTAGGTCTTTTAGAAGATTTCACATCATTTACTTGAGCGCTTCCGTCCTTTGAACACGTTGGAGTAGAAACAACCTCACTATCATCTATAAGAAAATTATAAATTAATTTACATATGTCATGAAATGAATAAAAAATATATAATTATAACAAGTATGTGTAGTATGTACATTCATGATTAGTATTACCTGAGACAACATGATAGCAATCTGTAAAAGATTCAACCTCATCCATATATTGCCTAATAACCACGGGTTCATATTCTTCATCCTTCGCATTCAACTAACTTTTTAAGCAAATAAGTGCTTCCATCATCCTGGGAGCCAATGAACTCCTAAAAGGATCAAGAATACGACGACCGATAGAAAAAGCTTATTCAGATGCAACCATCAAAACCGGAACTGCAAGCACATCTCTAGCAATTTGGGACAAGACCTTATACCTAGGAGCATTTACTTTCCACCAACCTAGGATGTCAAAACTGTCATCCACTAGCTATTCACATTGCTCAGATAAATACTTATCCACATCATTCTTCTGCACATTTGCACCATTCCCACTCATCTTTTGCTTTCTAAACATGGCCTCTATCTCATCATCAATAACCGGCATTGAGGTGGGTTCACTAGATGTCGTAATTTGTTAAACGACTTGAATTAGAACCAAAATAAGTTTCTAATAAGTTAGCTGACCTTGTATTTCTAAATCAAGGATTAGCCGACTGTGATAATTGTGATTGGCCAATGGTAGAGTTAGTAAATGGACGACGAGGAGCTAAAGGTGGAGGAGGAGCCCGATCATGATATTCCTTATACAATCTACGCAATGTGTCCTCAACCCCACTTAACAACATGTCATTTGTCAAATCATCATAAATACACTTAAATGCAGGAGCAAGATAATCCAACTTATATCTTGGATCAAGAACCAAGCCAAGAAACATCATGTGATTCATTTTCTCGACATTTCCCCAATACTTATCAAACTTCTTATTCATCATCGTTGCCATTTTATTCAAGAGAGGATCATCACACTCCTCTAACTTAATCAACTCTCGTTTAACAGCACAAATATCTTTGAAATAGAAGTTTGAAGTGACATAATATGAACCACTAAACTTCTTCGTCAAAGTGTAAAACTTTCCTAGGAACCTCAGAAAAACCTTTGCATTGTCCCAATCTGTCTCATTTGGTGGACCCTCTATCTTTTTGTCTTTTATGATTTCCTCAAAGTAAGCACAATAGGTTTGCTCCAAAAACAGGGATAAACTTGAAAGAAGTCTCTAACATTAAGTATGTAGAGTTCCACCTCATCTTCACATCCAAACACAATAGGGCAGTTGAGTTGATGTTTTCTTCCTTCATGCACTCCTTAAACTTCTTGAGGCGTTGATGTGAGAACCTCACATATCTAACTGCATTGCAGATGGAAGAAATTGATGTCGCTAAGTCCGTTAGCCCATCATTAACAATCAAGTTGAGAATGTGACAGACACACCGCATATGTAACGTCTGTCCATCTAAGACGAGAAAATTAGGGATATCTTTGAATTTTCTCTTCAACATGTCAATGGCCACATCATTCGATGATGTATTGTCTACTGTAACTGTAAACAACGCAATTATTCCCCAATCATTGAGGCAAGCTAAAATCTCCTGCGCAACTGTTTCTCCTTTATGATTCAAAACTTGAATGAAATTAATGATCCTTTTCTGCATATTCCAATCTTCATCGATCCAATAAGCTGTCAAACACATATAACTGATGTTCTGAATTGATGTCCAAGTATCAGTCGTCAAACACACTCGTTGCTTTTCCAAAACCTTCTTCAACTTCTTCCTCTCATCCAAATACATCTGGTAAACATCCCTTGCAATTGTTATCCTTGAAATGTCAAACACTCTAGGATTCAAGTACGTCGAATAGCACTTAAACCCTTTACCTTCCACGTGTCGGAACGGTAACTCATCCAATACGAATACTCCAAAACGACTCTCTTATACCCTTCCTTGGACCAAGCTCTTAGTGTCATATTACTAGTAGCAGTGTCCTCATCACATGCACCGGTCTTCTTAGTAAGTTGGATGGTCTTTTGTTTGTTTTCATTCTCTGGATTCATCAAGCAACTTTCTATATGACTCTTCATTGTAGACGTGCCATTCTTTTTTGAATCAGCAGCATAAGTGACACCACAATGCTTGCAAGTAGCCCTCTTAGTTTTGTCATCCCTCGTGAAATGCTGCCATACCGGGCTTACTTGTCGGGCTTTCTTTCTTTTCTTAGTACCTTTCCCTTCTTCGTCAGTTGTCTCTTGCGTTTCAGTAGTTTCAGTTTCTTTTTTACTAGACTGAGACTCTACCTCTTTTTGCTTTTCTGATGAAGACATCTATATAAAATTATGAATTAAATATAGTTATGATGTAATATAAAACACTAGATGCATCAGAATATATACTCGCAGCTTTCTGCTTCTCTAGGAATTAGTAGTGCACATTTTATATGGAAAGTGGCTCATCATACTATTGCCCATTTTATAACTATATTTATCTCAGTACTCTTTAATTGATCACATTTTTAAGTGGCTCATCATACTCGCATACTATTGCATATACTGTAGAAATGGAATATGCAATCGTAACAACGAAGAAATGTGTCAAGCCAAGCATTGCCTAAGTTTTGATTCACTCATTAAAGAACATTGAACTTATAATCACTCATTAAAGCTTATAACAATAAAACTATAAAGTTAAAGCAGCTTCGGGAAATATATATCAACACTTCTTAAACCAGAAAACCAAACAGAAAATAATCAAAAAATCAATAACCAGTAGTGTACGCTTACGTTTCATAACCAACAATCAAAAAATCAAAAAGGAAATCCAGTAATACTTAATATATTGAAATATAACCCCGCCATTGTCCACCAGTACTGTACGCCTATGTTTCATAGGCGTGAGATCAAAGCTATTGAAATATAACCCCACGTCCCCATCATTGTCCACCAGTAGTAAATCCAGTCCAACCCCAAACAAATTCTCAAGGTTAACACTAACATAAACATTACCACTAGCCCCACCATTGGCCAATATGTTATCGGGTATACATAATTTCATATGAGTACATAATCAAAAAAATTTACAATGGAAAGGATAATATAAAACAAGGCGAAAAGGAAATGGGTTCACGAGATAGAGAGACCAAAAACCTAAGTCACAATCCAAAGAAAAAAAAGAACTATACATCAAATCATCAATTATAGGTGGAAGTAATCATACCGACAATTAGCAACATGGAAATATAGAGAATAGAAGCTTACCATGGTTGATTATAGAAATCTAGCATCTCCTCTCCAGCAACAAGCTTTAATTCTTTACTCTGCCGGAGACTGACTAAAACCAAGAAAGAAAGCCCGCGACAGGAGATAGATTTTGTGAGAGACGAGATTGTGAGCTGAGAGACGATAGAAGCAATCAAGTTATTAACGTATTTGGCTAGGGTTTTTTTTTTGCCCCAAATATGAGAGAGTGAGATAGAGTTAGAGAGAGTCAGAGAGATTGTGAAAGATGATGAGGGTCAGTAAATGAGATGAGAGAAGAATGAGAGACTGAAGTGAAAAAACGGTGAGAAATGTAAAATGACATTATTAAAATTTTTTTACAAAATTAGTACGGTCGATTCGGTTTATAACCGAATCTTAAAACCGAATCTTAAAAGGCTCAACCGAAACTGAACCGTAATGGAGGAGTCCGGTTCGATTAACCGAACCGACTTTGTCAGTTCCACGTGGCGCCTTATTTTTCAGTTTTAGAGCGGTCGGTTTTTCGGTCGGTGCGCGGTCGGTTTCAGTTTTACGGTTTTTTTGTACAGCCCTATATTCGAGTAACCATTAAAATCACGAATTTTATTTTCATTTTTTATATTTCCTTTGGGAGTGATTGCAAGGAAGGAGGTGAGCGTTATTATTTTGTAATGCCGGTTGTTGGGGGATTATTGAAGGTTTTCATAATTGATTAGCTATATTGAAAGCGCTATCCTATTATTGGATTTCCTATGAAAACGAAATTAAATTGAAACTATTGCTAAAGATAGCAACATATAAAAGTCAACTTTCCCTAGTACATATAACATAAATACAATTAAATTCAAACCATTAAAAAATAACTATATGAAAAGTTAAACTTTTCCTATAGGTATGATACAGAATTATATGGTAATTATATAAATGAATTTAATTTTTACTACTAGTCAATTATTCTAAACTCTTTTTTTTTTTAGTTGCAATGTGACTAGTAACATTTTGCTATATGTCTAACTTTCCATACTTTTCTGGTCCTTTTATATGAATGTCCGCTAAATTTGACAAGTTCAATCTGCATGTACAGTAGAAAGAGGAAAAGAAGAGAAAAATTTTATTCTACAACTTTTTTCGATTGATCGGTCTCTTCAAAAATTCGTGTGTAGTTTTAAGATTTTAGGCATCACCGTTTATGCAAAACTATAATTTATTTGCATAGTTAAAGAATCCCTAACATATTTCATTAATTTCTTCTTTTTTTTTCCTCTTTGGTGCATATTTGTGTCATGAGTAAGAGGCCTAAGTAAGCTATAAGTATTTGTTAAGCTATAAACCTAACCATGCAGAAGGTCCTTTCAATACTTTTTTTTTTTTTTTTTTTTAAATTTTGTTAATAAAATTAATCATTCCTTCGAAAAATAAAATAAAATAAATCCAAACATAACTCTAAAGGAAACAAAAGTTTTTTTAGTCCATTTATTCGTCTGTACCAATTTCATGTTAAAATTTAGCTCAAACTTTTAGTTATAAGTTGAGCTTTTCTTAGGTTTCTAAAACATATTTTACTATTCAAAACTCAACCCAAAGATTCCCACAAACCATTTTTACTCACATCTCCCGTTTGGTTCATTAGTTTGAATTTTGTTAATTTGAATTTTTTTGTTTGAACATTGCGGTTTAAATTGTAGTTTGAATTGGCGTTTGAATATGCAGTTAAAATTTTAATCTGAACATGAAATAAAATTCGAATTAGTGTTTGGTAGGTGTGAAAAGCAAAAAGAGTGGACATCTTTTTACTATTCAAAAATGGCTTAAATGGTTGAACTTACGGGGAGAGCTAAACTCTAAGTTTGACAGTTTAGCTCAATTCAAATGGAAAATATAATCCGGACTGCGTGCTTACTAAATACGAGTTCAAACGGTGCTCACTATTCGAACTGAGTTGAACTAAGTTAAACCAGTAAAACAAACGAGGGCAAAACACTCATAATTTTAATAATGTAACAAAAGTCTGATTCAAACTTTATTTTCTATCTAGACGTCACACTATTAAACGCTAATTCAAATTATAAAAAATTCACATATAAGTTTAGACTCACACAATTCGAACCCGCAAAACGAACATACTGTTAGAGAAATATATGTCTAACATTTGCATGCAACAACTTCTCCAAGAAAAACTAAAATTCTAAGTTCAAAATGTTTGCAATCAAACAAGAAGAGTTTAAACTGTCTTTTTTTTTCTAGCAAAAAAAATTGACTTTATTTTTCTTCTTAAAAAAACTGACTTTTTTTTCCGCTCGAAAGCAAAAAAAAAAAAAAAAAAAAAAAAAAAAAAAAAAATAGATACTTTCCTCCACCAGGGGATAATTACCCAAAGAATTGCAGCACGTGCCCATAATTTTCTCTTCCACGGGCCTGCTCCAAAAGCCCAATGAAGTCATTAGCGATTGGGTTTGAGCATCAGGATGAGCAGTTTGGCCCAATTGGTAGCCCCCGAGCCGAGTATTATGGACTAGGGAGAGAAGAAAGTAAATTTACACAATCGCCCACATAGATTAGAATATAAACATAAGTCATACATAACAAGGTCCCTTTCGTAATTCCACTTGCACGAATCGCATACCCCCCACCAAAAAAAAAAGAAAAGAAAACTTTCTTCTTCTTCAAGCGGCTTTTCTCCTTCCAAAACTTCTGTAAAACTCCCTACTTTTTACCCAGAGTTTTTCATAATTACAGAGAAAAATCTAACAAATACACTGCAAATTGAAATTATTTTTCGGAGCTCTAATATATACACACTCGCATATATATATATATATATATATACATATAATATATATATGTAAAGAGGGAATCTTTGTAAGAGAGAGAAAGTATCGGAATGGGGGGTTCATCGGAGACGAAGTTTTTGCAAGAACTGATTCTGTACGCGGCGAGCGCGGCGCTGAGTTGCTTGGTGCTGTTCGCGGGGCTCCGGCATCTCGACCCGAACCGCGAGGCCTCAAAGAAAGCTTTGGAGCACAAGAAGGAGATTTCCAAGCGCTTGGGTCGCCCTCTTGTTCAGACCAATCCTTACGAGGTTATTCAATTGATTCCTCATTTCCTTCGAATAATTTTCCTTTCGCTATTGTTTTTCGATTTGATGTCGTATTGATTGTTGAAGCGATCGAATTTTAGCGTTTTAGGGTAGGTTAGAGAGATAGTTACTATGTCGGTTCGGCGAAGTAAAGCTTTTTTCTTGAATTTCTGAATTTCAATTGGGGCTTTGATTGGGAAGGTTTTGATTTTGGATAATTTGTGGTGGAACATAGGTTGGAGTTTAGACCTTTTGCTGGCCTCTAATGAATATGAAACATGGCTTTGTGCTATTAATGTTTTCGTTCTTTTTATTTTTAGCCCGAAAAAAGGGTTAAACTTTTGAGATTTCTTTGTGGGATTTAGAAAGGAATTTTGCTTAATTTAACTTTTTTTGCTCATGACTTAATTTAATTACAATCTCCTGTTGAGTGTTTAAATACTGAATTTGGACCGGCACGCAGTTTTCTATTTGATTTTAAGCTCGTACTTTACCAAACAAGAAAGAGGATAGATTGCTGTTAGTGTTTTCGAGGTGCTTGAGGTTGCAGTTTTTCATTTCCTTACTTTTTTCCCCCTTCACGCTAAACTGCCTGTTCACATTGTTTGTTAGATTATTGCTCTATCCTTAGAAATTCACTTGTCATACTGTCCCCAAGATAAACATTCTTCACTGGTTTTTCCTGTCTCTCAGAAGTTGTTAAATGTCAATTAAACCACCCTAGATAAACTGATATGGCAGTGTCACGTGAGAAGGGTGCTGGAACATTCTACATGAGATGTTTTATTTGTTGGTATAAAGATTGGAGAAAATAATGCTCAGAACAGTTTCCGAGTTATTACGTGTTTAATTTAGCTTTTTGTATCGCTGACAGGATGTTATAGCCTGTGATGTTATAAACCCGGATCACATCGATGTGGAATTTGAATCAATTGGAGGATTAGAAGCGATCAAGCAAGCTTTGTATGAACTGGTGATTCTTCCGCTACGGAGGCCTGATCTGTTTTCGCATGGAAAGCTTCTTGGTCCACAAAAAGGGGTATTGTTGTATGGACCACCTGGTACCGGAAAGACCATGCTTGCAAAAGCTATTGCAAAAGAGTCTGGAGCTGTTTTTATTAATGTGAGAATATCGAATCTTATGAGTAAATGGTTTGGTGACGCACAAAAACTTGGTGAGTGTTGATCTTGTTATAAGTTCTTTCTTTTATTGGAATCATTCTGTTAACAAAAAGCAAGACGAAATAGCTTCCCGACTATTTAGCGGTATGGATTTTGTACTAAGATAGTGAAAGCTATGTGGAAAAAGAGAAGTTCCTTTTCTTTTGTTTGTTTTTTTCCTTTGGGAGCATGAAGTTAAATTTGTTATATACATCTTATTAGGTCTACATTGTGGGAATTCACATATAGTTTGAAACAATTTTGCAGTTGCCGCTGTTTTTAGCCTGGCTTACAAACTCCAGCCTGCTATCATCTTCATCGATGAAGTAGACAGCTTTTTGGGTCAGCGCCGTAATACTGATCATGAAGCAATGACAAACATGAAGACCGAGTTCATGGCTTTATGGGATGGCTTTACAACTGATCGTGAGTTTCTTTTTCTTCTTATTCATAGTGACTTGTGTTTCTCTTTCGTCTATGAATTCGCAGTTAGAAGTAGGTTCTATCAGATAACTGTCCTTCAAGTTGTGTCTAGCACAAAAAATAATAATATTAAAGAACGCTATCCTTGAAGTTGTAGTATCTCTAATTTAAGATACTTTGGTAAATATTGTTGTCAAAACAATTTCCTATTTGGTACAGAGAATGCTCAAGTTATGGTTCTTGCTGCTACCAATCGTCCCTCAGAACTTGATGAAGCAATACTCCGCCGTCTTCCTCAGGCCTTTGAGATTGGAATACCTGACCGTAGGGAGAGGGCTGCAATACTGAAGGTGATTCTGAAGGGTGAGAAGGTCGAAGACAACATTGATTATGACTATGTGGCTAGCTTGTGCGAGGGTTATACAGGTTCAGATCTACTTGAACTTTGCAAGAAAGCAGCTTATTTTCCCATCAGAGACCTACTAGATGCGGAGAAAGCTGGAAAACGAGCTTCTGTGAGTATACAAGTCACTTTGTCTACCATTTTCTTCTTTCTGACGTCACTTTTGCCCTCATCCTTAACCTAATACGAAGCATGTTGCAAATTTTGAACAAAAGAAAAAGGTTTTTCATGGATTATTCATGTTGCAAATACACGTGCTTGCATTTTTAAATAAGGTAGTTATACATTTGATCCTTGAAGTCATCTTATCATATCTTAGAAGATGTTTCCTTAAGAGTAGACAGGAAATTGGGCATTATACGCTTTAGCAAACATACTGGCTTGTTTTGTATATGGGTTCAAATCAGTAATTTTGATTATGACTTTTAAAACTCAAATTTTTTTTTTTTTTTTAGAAAAATATTGTAATAGAATTAAAATCATGGGTTTGAACTTATGAAGAACCCATATACCATTCATACCCATAGTCTTGAATATGAGATTCTGAAGTAACTCATTGCCATTCTCTGCTTCCTCTTTTAGGCGCCAAGGCCTCTTTCCCAGACAGATTTAGGGAAAGTTCTCGCCACATCAAGAAAGACAAAGGTTGCTGCAAGCGAATACAGTGGATTAAGCTCGCAATCATCCGGGTGGTCCAGGAGTGCAGATTCGGGCGATTATCCCGTTCAAGCTGCAATAAACGAGCTCTCCAAGCTTGTGGTTTCCCATGTCTTGAATCTTCAATCAGATAACCAAGACCCATAAAACCATGACTCCAGCTTCTGTGGACGATGCGTTATTTGTGGTTTTGACATTGTTGTAATTGTAGTTTACTACAGTTGTAACTCCTTTAGTTAGGTAATTTTCTTTTAGACTTGCTATGCACCCTCATTATCTATCTATTCATGCGGCTTTTGGGAGGATTCCTCTCATTATTTCACTTTGTTTCCTTTTTTTTGTACATATTGTGTCATGAGTGGGGTTCTGCAGGGATTTTGTGAGTTCACATCACATGGTCAGCAATTTGCTTTCTGCTTGCAGCAACCCCAATGATTAAAACCATCTAAGAAATAGCTGGCAATGGAGTAAGCTGGTTTGATTGAAGGGATCTTTAATTGCTGGGACTTTATCAAAAGCTGGCCAATAAAGTGAGCTTGTTATGGCCTTTTAAAATTTGCAGCTTCTTCTGTACAATATAAGCAGGACCACGTGCTTATTATTATTAAGCAAAGAACGGTTTTGGTGAAAGGATAGAAAGGTGTAAGATTCGATCATTTTACTGTTTTAAATTTAGAATTTAAATTTTATTAGAGTAAAAAAATTTTAAAAATAATAATATTTAAATTTTTTATTATAATAAAAAATTTTTACATAAAATTACGTATCAATTCGAATCAACAAATTAAATTAGTCCTAAAGATATGAATACACAATAGCATCCAAACATGTTTGACGTCTTTTCAGCAATGAAAAAGATAAATGACAAAAAAAAAAAAAAAAGGGATACTTGAAGATTGGCGACAAATACCACTTCCAGCTCAACCTGCTTTGTGCATTTATTTGTTTTCAGTAGACGACAGTAAAGGAGAAATATCCAACAGAAGATATGTTAAACTCAAGCCATAGATTCTTATGAACATTGTAACCACCACGGGAAAAAAATAATTATATGTGCCATTGAACTGCTAAGGAATTTTGTACTTTTTTGTGCTACCGAAACAATCAAATCTATATAATATGGGATTGTGGGTACTTGTCATAGAACACTTGCGGATACATTCTACATCTATCAATTCCTGTCACACAACAGTTTGTGGATGCAGTTTAAATTGTAATTATCAATTGGTTATGTTCTCTTGCTGAATATGAGGCGCTAAATTTAGTCCATCGCAGCCCACAAACTAATTCTTGGGAGAAAAGGATCCTTTTAGATTTGTATTACTCTGGGGCTGTTCTTTTGTAGTTTTTGAGTTAGGTGATTTAAGTGTAGATTTTAAGTTAAGTTTGAGTTATAACTTGAGTTAAAGTTGTAACTTGAGTTTGTATTTAGTTGTATACATTTAAATTATAGTTTGAGATAAGAATCTTTTTGAGTTTGTGTTTGAATGAGTCAAAACTTGAATGTATAGTTAGGGGATGTTTGGTTGGAGGATTCAAACGATGATTTGAATCATGGTTCATAGTTCGCTATAATATTTTTTCTGATAAAAAATACACGTAAATCGAAAATAGCTCTAATCCATGAACCAAACGTCTTCTTATATAGTATTTTAATAAAAACTCAATGCTGATGAAAAATTTTAATAGGGTATATTGGTGGGGTTTTATTCGTCTTTTCGTTGTCAACTTATAGAAAAAAAATCATCTCAATCAGAATTAAAACGAAAAAGTTATATCATTTTTAAGAATAGAAAAAATATTGTTCATTAATTTGAGTTCAAGTTTCTGAACTCGAGTTCAAACTTAAAAGAACATGAACTTGAATAAAGTTGTAACTCGAGTTACTTTTTTGAGTTTTTAACTCAAAAAAGAGGCTGCCAAACAGCCCCTCTATTTTTGTCTGATTGTAATCTTAGAACTTATAAGAAAAAGAGAAAAAAAAAAGCTTTTTTCAGTAGGTTAATACTAATTTTTAACTGTTAGATTTTATTAAAATCACATTAAATTAAAAAAAATATGCAAAATAAATAATTTTTAATACAAATATGACAGTTAAAAAATAGAATCGTAGACGATGAACTTCTTAAAAAAAGGAATACATATATATATATATATATGTGTGTGTGATAGGCACATTTTTTTTTTGGTTTTTTTTTTTTTTTTTTGCAGTTTATTCTTGACAACCGATTTCTAAGGTGCATGTTTGCTTAGGCCGTGGGAATTTTATGAAAAGTCTAATATAGTGAGCTAACAATTGACGTCTTTGTTCACAGGTGCGTCCATGGATTCCTATATTATATTATGGTAAACAGGAGATAATAGAACTGTGGAAAACTTTAGTTTACTTGTTCAAAGTAAGTAGCTTTGTTTATGGGTTAAAAAGAAAAAAAAGGAAAAAGACAACGTTATAGCTTTCAACGTGAAGTTATTATTGAACTTCTGTTTCCTCCCTTTTAATCATTTCTTACCTTTTTCGTCCCACTTTGTCCGTTTTATCGCTCTGTGTCGTGCCTTTTACCATGGAGAGACTGATATGAGATTTCACTTGTAAAGAAAGAAGCCTTTGGATCGACCGTTTTATTTTTCATAATTTATCTCCTGGCAATAGATTCTTCTTCCATGTCTAAATTCAAGAAAGGCTGCATAGAAGCGCCAACTAAAAACTTTGTTGAGGGACCTGAGGGTTAGGCTAGGATATATGATCGTTCGAGTTAAAAACGCACTTGAAAAGGGACCCAAAAAAAAAAAAATTAAGGATTTGCAGATAATAAAAATTAAAAAAAAAAACAAAAATATTATTGAAGAATTTTCACTTTTGGTCCCTAAGAACAGGTCTCATATTCCCACCTTACATCATTTTCCTTAATTTTATAAAAAAAAATAATAATAATCAAATTCAAAGGCACGTGATCATTGCCCGAACATTTCAAAATGTGAAGTAATGCAAAACTATCCAGATTGACACAAATTACGCACTAGATGGTAATAAACAATTCGCACAAATTCAGCGCCGTTTGTCCAAAAATCAAAGCCAATCCATGCAGTCAATAAATATAAAGTAACAATGAAAAAAAATATAATATAATAATACCCACATGAAAACATTATTATTCATCATATAATTATTCAATCAACAATCCATTCGACTATTTCGTGGCAATGGTCCATAGTCATTGGTCATACATTTACAACCAAACCATACCAAGACATATATTTTTCTCTTTCCACACGCACACACTCGTTTATTTTTGACCTTATTTAATATGCCGGGTTGAGCCATCCCCAAAATCGCTTTCCCCCACAATAACCAACCACCATAAATTGACGCCATTTTTTCTTCTCAATCCCCAAACCCCAATTTTTTATTTTTATTTTTTCTTTCTTGGGGCTCACCGGAAAAAACCATCATAGAATTAGAACAGCCCAAAAGAGTCCCCATAATGTTCGTTTCTTACTTGTTCATCGTCATAGCTTTGTTTTTGGTTTCTAGATTCTTGTACAAGACAAACGTGGTTTTGATTCTAGTAAGGTCATGGCAATCATTCGTCGAGCGGCTTCACGTGTACCAACTGTACAAAGTCCCACAGTACAACGAGCATTTCCAAGAGAACCAACTGTACCGAAAGATTTCCACGTACCTGAACTCTCTTCCTTCCGTTGAAGATTCCGATTACACGAACCTCTTCTCCGGTTCCAAATCCAACGATATCTTCTCCCACTTGGACACCAGCCAATCGATTCGCGACACGTTCCTCAACGCCGGGGTTTGGTGGACCAATCAGAAGACGGAACCGGACGGAGTCCGATCCTTTGTTCTCAGAATCAAGAAGAGTGACAAGAGGAGAGTCTTCCGGCAGTACTTCCAGCACATCCTCTCCGTCTCCGACGAGATTGAGCAGCGGAAGAAGGAGATTAAGCTTCACATATTAGGCTTCTCCGGCGGCGCCGGAAACGAGCGGTGGAGATCGATTCCGTTCACGCATCCGGCGAGCTTCGAAACCGTCGTCCTCGATTCCGACCTGAAGAGCAAAATCAAATCCGATCTCGAGCTTTTCCTCAAATCGAAGCAGTACTACCACAGGCTCGGCCGCGTGTGGAAGCGGAGCTACCTGCTCTACGGCCCTTCCGGCACCGGCAAAACGAGCGTCGTCGCCGCCATGGCGAGGCTCCTCTCCTACGACGTCTACGACCTCGACATCGCTAGGGTTTCCGACGACTCCGATTTGAAGATGCTCCTTCTACAGACCGCGCCGAAATCGCTCATCGTCGTCGAGGATCTCGACCGCTTCTTGACCGGAAATTTCTCCTCCTCCTCCGCCGTGAGCTTCGTTGGATTGTTGAACTTCATGGACGGGATCGTCTCCTGCTGCGGAGAGGAACGGGTGTTGGTATTCACGATGAACGGCAAGGATCAAATTGATCAAGCGGTGATGAGACCGGGAAGAATTGACGTTCACGTGAACTTCCCTCTCTGCGATTTCTCCGCTTTCAAGAGCTTGGCCAACAATTACTTAGGGCTTAAGGAACACAAGCTTTTCCCTCAGGTTGAGGAGATTTTCCAGACCGGGGCGAGCCTGAGCCCGGCCGAGATCGGCGAGATAATGATCTCGAACCGGACGTCGCCGAGCCGGGCTCTGAAGTCGGTCATCTCGGCGCTGCAAACCAGCGCCGGAGAAGGCAGGAAGCTGCCGCCGCGGTTAAGTAAGAGTGGTTCGGACCGGTCCGGAGACGAGTCGGGTGAACCTGGGGGCATGCTTTGCCGGGAGAGTATCCACACCGTGAGAGAGTTTCGGAAGCTTTATGGGCTTTTTCGGTTGGGCAGTAGAAGAAAAGAGGACTCCTTGGTGGACTTGGGCCCGTCCGATAAGGAAGGCCCACGCCACGACGGACAACCAATATAGAGAAAACTTATATATATATGTATATTACAAAGATTAACGTAATTGTTTTCATTCAATAATTTAGATAAGTTTCATTAGATATTCATTTTTATGTAATTAATTTTAAGATTTTTTTCATAAATTATGTTCAGGACTTAACCCTTCGTTAGAGCTTTTTTTTTTTTTTTCAGTCATTTACTTACAATGTAGAATAACCTCATGACTTGTGATGAAGCGGTTAACGTTTGATTGGTTAATTATATCATTATTGGTTTGTAAAATTATTTCAAATTATTCTGGGTAAAAGAGTCCCATTTTCTAAAAATAAAAAAGAAGGAAAAAGAGTACCATGGGCTAAGGTAAGGTGTCAAAATTTAACGTGTATTTATTTTGTTGTTTTGATGCTTTCGCCATGTGTATTATAATAAAACTAATCTTCTGATGCTTTTTTTTTTTTTTTGTTTTTGTTTTTGTTTTTGTTTGCTAATCTTTCTGATGCTTTTGTTGTTCATTGACAATTAGATACTTTTGTTGTTCATTGACAATTGTTGTGCATAAAATTTAACGAGTATTTACTTTTTGAATATGACAAATGATGACATTCACTCTACTAAGTGTCAATTTCTTTTGATTGAAAGTTATTAGTACCAATTTGGCAGCTCGTTGGCCAGTCTCAAATTTTAATAATGCATTTAGTTAGTGTATTCGTATCATGATTTGAATTGTGATTCGTAATTTGCTATAATATTTTTATTTAAAAAAATAAACATAAATTAAGAATAATTTTAAATTATAATTCTGAATTTATAAACTAAACGTATATTAAATTAAAGACTGTTATGTAACATTATTGTTAAATAAACAAATAGCTTCTAGATACATACTTTACCTCTAATTCTAAATTTTGACTGTAATTTATAGAAATTAGGAAACATCAGATACACGCCAAGATGTTAAGTTCTTTTGAATATTCAAACCTAACTACGTTTATTTCAAACTTTGGAATTCCACCAGAATATTCCTTTTCTTTTTTGTCATATAGTTCGAGTGTGTTTGTGTTTCTTCTTCTTCTTCCTTTTTTTTATTATAAAAATCGTGTTGTAACTTTTTGATAGAGAAATATATAATTTCCAAGAACAAACGAAGCGATTTCGCAAATTATTCCAAAACCTAAGTCCTAACATTAAAGTACTGTGTATATCCAATGAGTCGCATTATCCAACTATGGGAAAAAATGATTAAATTTTTTTTAATCAGCTATTTTTTTTTCGTGTTTTTCATGTAAGAAAAGTTATTCTTGGACAAAATTTGATAGATTTACATGTCATGAGCTATACATAAATTTATTTAAAAAACAAAAGCTATACATAATTTAAAATATCGAAGTAATAAAACAAATACTATGCATAAATAGCAAAGTTTATATTTAAGGATTAAACGATAATTATGGAAATGTCAGGAATCATGATTTCACTAATATTAATCGGATTTAATTTATTTAAACGTTACTATGATTTTGAGATCATACTAAATTGATGGCCAAATCCTCCCTTGTTTCATATACTCTTTCTCAAGTTACACATAAAATATACATTTTCATAAAAATTCACTATATCTCTATGTAAATTAAATTATAAAAATATTTATTAAGTTCAGTGGATTCAAAAATGACTACATAAAAACATATAGTTATATCTCTATACTATCCTAGATTTTATGGTATTTATTTTAGAGCTATGTCACAAAAATTTCCTCTTGGTTTCATTTTGATCATCAGTTCATTCAAAAAGTTGATCAGAAATTTTAAAAGCATTGAGTCTAGAAATAAAAAGCAGAGTTTTAGTACAAGCACTAGTGATGGATACAATCTTTGATATGCTGTGAAAATCTTCTAACAGGATCTGAAACTTCTTTTCTACAAACTAAACTAAAAACTTAAAAACTAGAAATTGTTAGGAATAATGTCCTTAAAGCATGAGATGCAATAAGGATATTTATTATTTAATTAATAAAATAGTTTATTCATTATTTATGTGCATGTATTATTAAATACTTTATGAATATCATTGAAAATTTCACGATTATTTATGTGACCTTAAATATTGTATATAAGTGTTATATACATGAGGATAATATTTAAGGATAATAATCGAAATAATGTTCGTAACGAATTTAATTAAAGTTACAAAATCTTTAATTAAAATATTACTAATACATGTCATTTCCATTAAAAATTGAATGGTGTTATCCGCATCGCTAATATAGAAGGATATTGAATGAGTGTATTATGCATAATGAGATTGTGGAGAAGTGGGACACAAACACAATTTGATTTTCTAATAATTTCCGTTAAGTATAGAAAATTAAATTTGAGTCTACCGATGATCATATATGAAATGATCTTAATCATGAGTTATTAGTAGACTCATGTTTATGGATTAATATTTTTTATTTACTCAGTACGGATTTTGAGATTCTAAATCATATTCCTTTTATCTTGAAAACACGATGAAATGGATAGCCATGAATGCTAATATACAAGATGGAATCTATTCCTTCTTCTTTAAAGAAATAGAAAAATAATTAATTTGAGGGTTTATTTAATACTTGAGTAAGTAACGAGCTCGTATTCATAAATGTGTTTTATGAATATACTATTCATTAGAGAATTAATGATACTCAAGAATAAATATGTAATTAGAGAGATTAATGGATTTTACCTAACTCTAATTATGAATTATTTATGGAGGATTAATATATATGTAATGACTATATCGAATGGACACTTCAAGTTTTTAGAAGTAAATTATATCTATAATTTCGAGAGTGCAATTCTAAGTTTTTAATGAAATAACTTTTAGAATTAATTAATTAGTTAAAGAGTTTAATTAATTATTAATTTTATTATAGCTCAAAATTATATGTCTATGAGTCAAAATTAATTAGTCAAGTATCTTGCTAGTCCTAATGTATAAGGTCAATGAGTAATCCGTCTTATAACAACATGCCTTTCATTAGATATGATAAAAGACAATCTCTTCTCTTATGCAAGTAAGATCTCTATTAAGGAGCTCCACTCGTTGACATCCCGTCGGATTTAGGTGAGGGAACTTGCCTTACAAGCGCGATACTCGTATTCATAAAGTTCACATAAATTATATTAATATATGAAGTGTAAAGCTGTGGATTCTCACAATGCGATATTATATAAGACGCGTAATGAATCACCTAGTATCTATTTATTTTATATTTTGTGATAATATACCACCGTTATACTCTTATTAAGAATTTGGGTGTAATTCAAATGCACCTTTTTCTTATGCGATGGCATAAATTATGATAGTTTTCAATTACTTTATTCCAACACAAATTTGCAAAATGGGTGACATTGAAACCAAAATTTAAGGAAATAGAGGGCAAGTGTTGCTAATAAGTAAAAATATGAGACTGATTTCTTTTCCTTTTCTTTATTAATATATATATATATATATATCACGTGCATTGCACGAGATCACGAGTTCGGCCGTGTCAGCGTTTTAGGACTGCGGAACGACCAATCTTCGTCCCAATTCCCAACTGTCGAATGCACGGATCCAGCATCGAGAGTTTTGCTTATTCTTTCTCTGTATTTTTCCCCAATTCTTCCATTTCCACTCTAGGGTTTTCCTTCTCGGCTTTTACTCACTCACTTTCCGGTGCAGCAATCTCATCGTGATCAAGCCCAAGGTACATCAAATTCCTCGGCCTTAAACTCCAAATACTGAATTTCTGATAATCGAATTTCAACTATACTATTTTGTGTCATTTCATCAAATCTTTTTGATCCCAATTATTCCAATTTTCGTAATTCGCGTGCTCGCCCTCGCCCTTGCAAAACTCAGAAACACAAACAACAAAGGTTCCCATTACATTTACAGCAGCAGCAGCAGCAGCAAATCTTCTTCTTCGATTTCGCTGCTCTTGTCTAAGAATCTGGTAAAGTTGTCGTCTTTGATCTCGGAATAATACTTTCGGTTCACGCCCTAATTCGCACAAATGAAATCAGGAATTGAGGGTAGAGTTCTGAGTTTCATAGAAACCCCCAAGAAAGTATCGTAACCTTCGATTGCTCTCATTCTTGTCCCTGTGTTCCTGAGCTTTAAAAGGTCTCTCTCTCTCTCTGATTTTATTGAAGCTTTCGATATGTTTGTTTGGAAAATCTAACAAATTCTCTCTTTTTAGGTGTATTATGTAACCTTAATTCTTCCATATATGAATCCTTTGTAACCGTTTTCTTATAACCTTTGTGGTGGTTTTTCTGTCTGTCTAATCAATTTTGTCTTCTCTTCTGCCTGCCTATGGAAAATATATAATGCTACTTTACCTTTGAATCCTTTACTTATCTTGAAAGTTGTGTTCCAACTCTTGTTTGGTGCTGAGTGATATCTCCGATCTCCCTTGATTGGAAGTGATTCTGTATGGTTCTAGCGCAGCATTGCCTTTAATCACTAATAGGATCCTCTCGGTTTGAGTCTCATCTCATGAATTTACGAGTATTTTTTATCATCGCTTGTTCATATTTTGCTTTATTTTAAGAATTTGTTTTTGACATTAAGAATTTTGTTTTTGTAAACTTGTTTTTTCTTTGGGTAATTCAATTAGAGTATGGTACTACTTTGCATAATTTGATCGTTTTAGTATGATGTATTAATTATCTTCCCGTTACTTTAGAAAGTAGTAATTTCTACAATTTCTTTTATGTTTTCCTGACTAATTTATGTCTATACTACTTTCTAAATTTCTTTTATGTTTTCTTGACTAATTTATGTCTATACTTTAATAGTATAGTAGTATCGATATTGACCTGAATATGTTATAGATTAAGTGTTTGTATTAAGGACTATGTGAATGGTTTTTGATAATTTGTATAAATTAGGATTATTTTCCTCTTTCTTTGTTTGGTAACTAGATTTGGTTGGAGCTTCTTCCGTAATCCATATGTATTCCCACTATACGGCCTTTTTTTTTCTTGAAATATCTTTGAGTTTATCCTTGTTTATCTGGGTTTTTCTTCAGTTAGTTTCTGCACTTGTTGCATTATGCTAAGGTTTTATGCTTGTTCCTTTACCTAATTGGATTTTCCAATTGACTCACATTCTGCCACACATGTTGTTGTCTATCTGTATGTAATAACCTGTGCCATTGTCTTGTATCATAGATTCATAGTTATACTTTAGTAGATTTTCTCTCTCTGTTTTGTTACAACTTATATTATTCTCGTACATCACAGTTTTCTTTCGTCAGTGTAATATTCTTTCCTCTTGAGTTTCACTAGTCTCTAAATGTAAGAGTATAAATAGTCTCCCTCATGGGTGTTTAATAGTTCTTTCCTTAAAGTTTTACTCATATTATCTAGTTATTATGATGACAACTTCTTATTATTGTATTTAGTTCTTATCATTAAATAACAGAAAAGTTAATGATTTTCTAAATGCTACATTACTTAACTTTCCTCATAAGTCCTTAAAAAAAAAAAAAAAAAAAACTTTCCTCAGAAGTTACTCTTTCTCACCTTCATAATTTTTTAAAAGATATATTTTAATCTCTTTTTAATGTTCAATCTTATTACTATTATCCTGATTGCAAATGTCTGCTAATATAGACAATTACTTTTGAATAGTTATTAAAATTTTTTCTCTCCGTTTCATTCTCAAAAGTTTTCAAAAATTTCCCCCTTATTAGGATAACTGCATTTCATCAGTTACTTTTATATTTCAAAAGTCAATAACTACTATTATATCTTATCACAACTAGTCTTATTTTTATTATTGGTTTTTAGTGGTTTTGATTCTCTAAAAGTGTTTTGCTTTGCTATGTATTAAAAAGAGGCTGGTACGGAAGGCCTTCCTTCCTTACTCCCTCTTACATAAATAAAAAAAGGGTAATTGGCATGAATGGTCCCCAAACTTGTTAAAAGGTGACACTTTGGTCCCCAATTTTTTTTTTTTGACGAAACGAGCCCCAAACTATTAAAAATGGTGCAATGTCGTTATTTTCGTTAAATGCCGTCCAAAAATAGGGACTAAATCCTAACTTATTAAAGTCGATTGGGACTAAAAAATCACCTCATAGACGAAACGAGCCCCAAACTATTAAAAATGGTGCAATGTCGTTATTTTCGTTAAATGCCGTCCAAAAATAGGAACTAAATCCTAACTTATTAAAGTCGATTGGGACTAAAAAATCACCTCATAAAGAAGGAAGGGACCATAATGTCACTTAGGTTATTATGCCGTTACTTTTTGGACGGCATCTGACGGAAAGGACTACATTGCACCCTTTTAAATAGTTTGGGGTTCGTTTCATCAAAAAAAAAGTTTGGGGACCAAACTGTTACCTTTTAAAGAATATGGGGACCATTCGTGCAATTTACCGTAAAAATAAAATATAAATATAAAGTAAATAAAAAAATCAAAATCAACTTTGGTTGAATACGACAATCCTCTTCATACGCTGGTAATTTAATTGTGGTTTAGCATTCAACTTTGGTTGAATATAAATCCTAATATCCTTATTAATATCTTGCTTAACTCATATTCCAAAATCATTGCAATCCTATCTCAATAAAAGATAAGTTCATCCCTTTTGTTTTCTTAAAATTTCAATAATCTAGTTTTTTTTTTTCAATTTTTTTTTCAATTTTTTTATACTCTTTCATATATTTATATAATTTGTAGGTTCAAAATGGTATCTTCAATAGCTTCTTGATCTTATGATCTTTATGTCTTTATTCTTCTTCCATGCAGTTAAATAAATCTTATATGTTGTTTTCCTAACATCACATGATTTGTTCTTACTTGCAATTTGGATAGAAAAAGACATTATTTGGTTGGATTTCTTTCCACCATGAATTGTATCTTTTTGGTAGTTTCTTTCTTCTCAAAAAGACAAAAAAGGGTTGCTTTGGAATGTAAATCTTAGTTCATTGGTCATGGTAGAGTTTCCCCATTTGGGTCATTATGTGGTTGTTATAATTTGCAAAATTGGTTTGCCTTGCGAAGATGAGATTGAGACATTTAGGAGTGAGAACAGTGGAGATAATAAACAGGCCTATTAGTATTTGGTGAAAACAGAAAACAGTAAAGTGACAAGGAGAAGGAGATTTTCGTTATGGTTACACCCGAGCTTGCGGTTGTTAACCATAAGAATGAAAAAAGCTTCAATTATGTTTGTCATCTTTCATATTTATTTATGTTTGCAGGTTTGTTGCGTGAATTTTTAGGAGTTGGGTTTTCGTCACAAGCAGGATGGTAAGATCCCATAAGCAACATTTGATAGTATGATTGCTTTCTTATAATTGATTTAATTATAATAGTAATGAAGCTCTTTTTGTTTGATGATTTTCAGAATTACTTAATTGGAGCTTTCAAACCATCTTGCAACATTTCAATCACATTTTCTGACGCAAAAACTCGCAAGCAGGTAAATTAATTTTAATATGGATGTTTAAGTTTGATGTAGCTGAAAATTTAGACATCGTGTCTTTTTCCGTACACGTAGCTGACGCGGTTTATTTAGGGAAATCTTGGTGTATGATTTTTATGTTGGTGGTGTTTCTTTGTTAAAGTTCTATTGTTTGTCTTCTGTTGACATGGATTTCAACCAATTGTCCAAATTTTCATCTTTTACAGGAAATTGAAATTGATTTAGGAGTTTGGTTGTGTAACTTTTATTTATTCCTGCAGGTTCCATTCAAGAAGGAAAATGGTCAAACAGTGATGCTCCCATTATTTCAAAGTCAAGAAAACATTTCTGGCAAGGTGTGTTTTTTGATATAATTTATCTGATTGTTAGAATTTTGAAGTCACTGGAGTTAATATCTGAAGATTCATATATGACATTCTTCATTGTCAACATCATCTCTTTGGGTTTAAAGATGTTTTTATCCGGTGGTGTCATTTGTAGGTCTCTGTTGAGCCCGTTCCAGGAAAGAAGGTCGAACACAATGGTATAAAAGTTGAGCTCCTTGGTCAGATAGGTATGTTTTGCTGAAACCTTCGAATGTGGTATGTGATGACACCCCATAAAACTTGAAATTTTAATTTGTTATTTTTCCAAATTATGGTAGTCATGGAACCCTGACAATAATGAATGTGTGGGCTTTTAGGTGATTGGATTATTGTTTAAGTGCTTTTTGATGTGTTGCATCTTCATTCAATTAGTCTAGCACTCTAGCTGATGTATTCCTTTTATGGGCAAGAATAGTTTTTTCTTTCTTATTACTCAGTACTCACTATTTCTATCTGTTTCTTTCACTAAATGATTCATTTTTATATAATATAAGGCAGTTCCGGGACTTTCCTTTCTTATAATTTTGAATGAGGGAATATTCTAAATAATTTTGTTTCTTTTTGCAGAGATGTACTTTGACAGAGGCAACTTTTACGACTTTACTTCCCTTGGTGAGTTTGCTAGTGCTTTAGCTTCTGCCATTATTTGGTACAGTTTCAACTTTATTCTAATTCATTTTCTTGATAATACCCCAATCTTCCTTCTGATATAAGGAATATGGTCTGTTGTAATCTCTATTAGGATGTCTGTCGTTGATACTTGTCTATTTATGATTCAATATCTTGCATGCAAGGATTTACATTCCAAGTAGTAGATTTTTGTGTAGCTATTCATTATTTTTCTCCTTGTTTGTAGTTCGTGAACTGGATATTCCTGGAGAAATATATGAAAGGAAAACATTCCCATTTGAATTTTCTACGGTTGAAATGCCATATGAGACATACAATGGGGCGAATGTTAGGCTAAGGTAAACTAGTCGTCAAAGACAGTTACGCCATTTTGAGTCAGATTCACAGTTGTATTATATTATTCTAGCACACCAACCGGTATTCTTCTTTTTAGGTATGTGTTGAAAGTGACCATCAGCCGTGGTTATGCTGGCAGCATAGTGGAATACCAGGATTTTGTGGTAATACTTCTTTTATCTGCTATGTATGCCTCTCTCTATCTTTTTACTTATGTGTATGTGCTATGTGCTCTGTGTTAGTGTTCTTGCCGATCGTAGGCCTGGATTAAAAGTTCCGTTTAGTTTATATCATATGTGCCTTGATATATGATATTTTCTTTCATTACTTCGGATGGGTTGGTTTTGACATCCAGAATTGTTCTCCTTACTGTTGAAGTTTCTTCTGTATGTGATTATGAGTGCTATTACACTACGTTGCCTTTCTAATTTTTAAAGGTTTAATAATTTTGTGGTTCAGGTTCGTAACTACTCTCCACCTCCATCAATTAACAATAGCATCAAGGTGAGTGCCATTATTACAATATCTGTATAGTAAACTCGTGTGCATGATGATACTGCTACTCTTGCTGGGGATTAGGCAACTTAAAGGGCTGTGGATATATTTATTGAAAACTGCAGTCTTGCTTCGACGCTCCATTGTCTAGTGCTGTTTAGTTTTTTATGCTGCATCTGTCTACGACTTGAATGATTAATTTTATTACAAGTTGCCCCCCAGATCATTCTAGTAATCTGAATACCTCTGCAGATGGAAGTTGGAATTGAAGATTGCCTGCACATTGAGTTTGAGTACAACAAAAGCAAGTAAGTTGAACATTTCTTGTGACGAATTTTCAGTCTGTCACCAAAGGGTTACAAGTGAGTGTTAAAATCTGGAAAGAATTGGTTTTTGAGCGGTAAGCTAAGCTTGGTTCTGCTGTGGTATACTCTTCCAGACCTGAACTTTACCAGCACAACCTGATCTCCCCCTTGAATATATCAAATATGAGCATATAGAGCGCATGGATAACTTAAATGGTGTAACTACTGAACTATAACATGCTTTGTCTAGTTGGAAAGGAACAGTTTCGTTAGTTTGTGCAAATGTGCAGGTATCATCTGAAAGACGTTATTGTTGGGAAGATATATTTTCTCCTTGTAAGAATCAAGATAAAAAATATGGATCTGGAGATTCGACGTCGAGAATCGACAGGATCAGGGGCCAATACCCATGTTGAAACTGAGACGCTCGCCAAGTTCGAATTGATGGATGGTGCTCCAGTCAGAGGTTTGTTGCCCATCCATTCTATTCATTCGAAACATAAAAATTACTGAAAGGGAGATTAAATACATAGCACAACACAGCTTAACGATGCTTTAATATACTTCAATAGAGATTTAAATGGTTGATTATGTAGTTTCAGATACCATTTCATGTTTTGTCTTCGGTTTTCAATGATTTACTCACTAGCTTAATGCATGTGCTTGCTTTGTCAGGTGAATCAATTCCAATCAGACTCTTTCTTAGTCCGTATGAACTGACACCAACACATAAAAATATCAATAACAAATTCAGTGTGAAGTACTATCTGAATCTTGTTCTGGTTGACGAAGAGGACCGACGATATTTTAAGCAGCAGGAGGTCACAATATATAGGCTTGAAGAAAATTCATCAGCATCATCTTAAATGCTAGCGGCATTGGAGTTGTCACACCTTGTAAAGCCTTTGCCTTGAACTTTTAGAACATATTTTGCTGGTGCGAGCGTCCAGTTTGTTTAGGAGGGCCTACCATGGCTTATCCTTCCTGTCGACTCAAAGCTTTTCATAATGGTCAAACTTATGTAGATGGGGGCGATGCACAGAGGCAGCAACAGATCTCGCCGATTTGATTTGATTTTATGTTAATTTCTGAACTAATATTCACCATGAAAATAGGAAGAAGGTTCTGTTCTTTTGTTTCTTTTTTTACACTGGTCTTGCATTATTCATGCTGTTCCGTGTTTTGAAAGAAACAAAGTGTTTAAACAACGAGGAGACACACTTGTGTAGTGTTAGTGGTGGTTTCTTCTGGGAATGTCTTGTTTACTGTTGTCTGTCTCATCATTAACTTACTGCCCTTATATATCGCCTTTGTTATGCAGTTGTTTTGGATACTTGAAATCTTGAATTCAATGTTGTTTTGCTGATTGGTCAGGGGAAAAATAGAAATCAATAGCTCTATAGTGCATTGATCTTTCTATCTGAGTTTCAGGATTCACGGAAAATGTTAGCGTCACTTTTTCTATCATTCTTTTTTTCAAATAGACTCCACTGATATAATATATTATTATTTAAATATAAAATGAGATATTAGAGTTCACGTGTCAAATAATAAATGCAGAAAATAAAAAAAAAGTGATGTTAGCATTTCTCATGACGATAGACACCTATATCTATATTCGATGCTAATTACAAAACAAATAACCCCATGGTAGGAAAAAAAAAATCCAAAATCATGATGAATGTCCGTTTGGATTTCAAGGAAAAGAAAATCAGTCAAATTTTGCTTTATCTTAACTTTTTGGTTGGATAGATTTTTTGTTTTTTTTGGGGCTAGATTTTGGTTGGATAGATTGATTATGCACTAAGTAAAACGATTATTTACATGATTCCCAAAGTAAAAACAAACATAAATTAAAATAAAAATTACGGTGACCTTTTCTGAAAAGAGAGATAATTTCGGTCATTTATGCAAATACCAAAAATAATTTGTCCTTCCTCCCGGGTTTCACTTTTTATTTTCCCTCCTTTTTCCTCTTTACTACTTATCTGCCATAAGTCATGTTAAGCGCGGGACGTCTTTTCAGCAAAACGCCGTCGTTTCGATGGCAGTGGCCTTCTCCAACAACGGCAAAGACTCCTCCTCACCGCTTCGCCTTCTCATCGGCGGCGGCCGCGGCGGAGCAGGTCGGCACTCACAACGGAAGCTTCCACTGCGACGAAGCCCTCGCCTGCTTCTTGCTTCGTCTCACCACTAAATTTTCCGGCGCCGACGTCGTCGGACCCGCGACCTAAAGGTCCCTCTCAATCCTAACGTCCTTCACTCGCTTAGTTCCTCTGTTTGGTTCCCGCGAAAAAACGCCAGGAAATCGTACGCTTTTGTTTGTTAATTGGAATTTTTGGCGGCGGTGGATTAGCAGGTTTTGGACTGGTTAGACGCGGTGGTCGACGTCGGAGGCGTATATGACCCAACCCGAGACCGTTACGATCACCACCAGCAAGGGTTCGGCGAAGTGCTTGGTCATGGCTTCACCACCAAGCTTAGTAGTGCCGGCCTTGTCTATAAGGTAATCATAAAATTGAAGCTTCTAACGTGACAATTTGTTTTTTTGGAACAATTTGAACTACTTAATATCGTTGACAATTTGTTCTTAAAATGTTCGATTTGAGCTAATTAATATCGTGACAATTTGTTCTTAAAATGGTCTTATTAATAATTTTGATCATTAGGCCCAAAATTGGTGATGGATTTTTGAAATATGTTGTGTGCTCGTTATCTGATGACTAAAATCTCATAGAAATGATTATATAAGATGCATATGCTTTCTTTAATAACTTTTAAAATTTTAAGAGTCATGGACTAAATTGTCAGTAAAAATTAGTTTTAGAAGTTGAACGATTAACAGAATCAAAAACTTTTTTCCTTAAATTTTATAGCATTATGGAATGGAGATAATTTCAAAGGAGCTTCGTCTTGATGAGGGACATCCAAATGTGTACCGGCTATTTCTAGCACTCTATAAGAGCTTCATTGAGGTATCATTAGTTTCTGGTGTAGTTTTCATTGAATGTTTGCCGCTCTTGGCTTCAGGCTTTAATCTTATAGTGGGGTTTTTTTTTTTTTAAATGGGGCAGGCAATAGATGCTATTGACAATGGGATGAACCAATATGACACAGACCATCCTCCGAAATATGTGAATAACACAAGCTTATCTTCAAGAGTTGGTAGATTGAATATGGACTGGGTGGAGGTTGATCAATCATCCGAGAAAGAAAATGAGGCCTTCCGTCATGCAATGGAACTAGCCGGTGGTGAATTTCTCGACGTATGATTTTATTTTATATTATTTTGGGCCTTCTGTACTTGACTGGACGCTGTTTATTGCATTAACCATCTCTTTGTATTGCAGACTTTAAATTTCTATGCCAAATCGTGGTTACCGGCTCGATCAATTGTTATGGAGTGTCTTGCAGCAAGAGAAAATATTGATCCAAGCGGAGAGATCATTGTGCTGACTAAATCTTGCCCTGTAAGTAGTCAGTTTCTGCCTTATTCCATCCCTACTTGTGTCACTGGTTTCTGATTTTATGAGTTTATTTGGTTATGCTGTCTTTTTAAGTTTAAATGTGCCGTATATTTCAGTCTTTGTGATTTTGAGTATCTCTAACTTAGAGGTCGTGTGTTTTGTTTATGAACGTTTTATTGAGTGCGAACTCTGTCATTACTGTTTTTTCAACAGTGGAAACTCCACATATTTGAGCTTGAGGAGGAAATGAATATCAGCCCTTCCATCAAATATGTTACTTACGAGGTATTCATAACCAAATGTCATGATATGAAAGCGGTGTCTCGGCTCTTAACTCCCCATTGCAGAGTTCATAGATGAGAAAAGAGGGAGAGCGTTGCCTCTTTTGAGCAATCTGTGGTGTGCTCAGAGGACGTGATGGGGTGAATTTGCACATGCAATCTTTCACTTGTCGTAATTATATATTGCATGTTACAGTTAATTTGGAATTGTTAACGGTGGTTGGGGCATATAGTTAGCTTATTTTATTTGCAGGATGACAGGAATGGAACTTGGAGAATTCGGGCAGTGGCAGTGTCACCTGATAAATTCGAGAGTCGCAAGCCTCTGCCATTTCTATGGAGGGGTTTAGAATTTGACAAACTCTCTGAGGTTGCAGGGATACCAGGCTGTGTTTTTGTACACATGAGTGGGTTTATTGGTGGAAATAAAACTTATGAAGGTGCTCTGGCGATGGCAAGAGCTTCTTTGACATCCCAAGTCTGATGACTGATTGTTTTGAATATGTCGAGATGCTTGATTCAGTGCAGCAGTAGAGGTAGGGTGCCTTACTATCACAATAATATCGCAACTCATGGTTACTTTGTTGTCTCCTTTTCTTTCGTTTTAGACATTAAAGCATGTGAGACAAGTGCACTTACCTGGAAAATAGCTTCTGATTATTGACTGAAAATACTTACTTTCTGATTCTGCAAAAAATCTTAATACTATTTGTACATCCGTTTTCAGTAGCAAGATCTAGTTTAATTACGAGATTCACATGAGGCTTCATGGTTTGTGTTAGTCATGATAAATTTCTTAGAATCTTGTTAGGGACAAAACCATGCACAAAACCAAACTTTTCACTCTCCTTCTTCAGTTATGGATGGTAATCCTTCTTTAAACCATGTGTAAAGGCCTCCTTCCAAGTGGAATACATTGGTATACCCGTTGAGAACCAGCAAGTATGCCGCTATCAGCGATCTGTAGAAAGTAGCACCAGTAATAGTTCACATGCTTTATTAGGCAATGACCAAACAACAGATGAAGCATCTAAGGGAAATTACAGAATAACGGTTTAAGTCAAATTACCTTGATTGTTGACCTTCTGGGAGATTTTGTGTTGGTTTCATTGTACCCCCAGTTGCACAAGCCACTATAATCTTTGCATCTTTACTTATTTTTGATTCCACAGCTATTATCATAGGAGAAACATCAGGCTGTTTCTACGTTTTATATGTGTAAGTTGTCAAAAAAGAAGTGCTAAATGGAGGTGAAAAAAAGGAAGCATACGTAGGTTATGATTCATACTTTGTATAAACTCAGGGTTCTCTTCTGTGCCAGCAAAGATGCCAAAAAATGCAAAGGCAGCACGGCGGGCTATGTCCCATGCTGTCCATTCCTTTATAAGCCTATATATTTGTACATTGATGGCACCGGGCAGATGAGCCTAAAATGAATACATTAGAGTAATACTTTAGCATCATCTTCATTGCTCTTTGACCGTAAATGCTGTGAACAAAACGGAATAATGGTGAATGTATACATGCAACCTGAAAACTAATGGATCAATTTACTATTTTTCCCCCTTCTTAAGTTTTATGGTTCTGATTATCTTGTTGCTGATTTCAATGAAGTTTAATGCTTTGTGAGAAGACTAACCTCTTTATATTCTGCTTCAGGTCGTACATCAAGAATAACAAAGTTGTTTTCCGTCTGAAGTCGTAGAGCTTCCTTCGCGTCTACACTCCTTACCTGCAAAGTAGGATGTTGCTTGGGCTTGATAAATGCCATGGTCTGTTTCTAACCCTTTCAAGACACAATATAGGCGCTCTTTTGCTCATGAAAACGCAAAGAACAATATTTCTTTTCTTTTTTAAGTTTTGCTAGAGAGGAATGATCTTTTTGTTACTTGTCAGAAAAGAAAGTATATAAAAACCATAAAGAGAAGTGAACAATCCCATTGCTTCAACTCTTTTTATCTAGAATAATTTTCTTTCTTTTTTCATTTCCGTCTCTCTATTTTGGTCGGTGGCCCTTTTATACTTTGAATTCCGTCAGGTGAGTATGAAACAATGATTAGACAAACTACTTATGTTTTTGAGCAACCCCCAAAAAAAAAAAAAAAGCCTATTTTGATTTCGTTTCTGTGTTGAGAGAGAGAGAGAGAGAGAGAGAGAGAGGAGCTTTACCCTTTTCTGTAGCAAGAGTTCCCTCTTAATCTTCCAGTCTTCTTCAGCTAACCCCTCCAAAAGAAGAGAGAAAAGAAACCAAGTGAGGGGCTAATTAATAGATGTCAGTATGAATATACGTTTAGCTTCTTTAAACATCACGTCAGCTTCTGAAATCGCTAGCGGGATTGTAAATACCTGGTCTTTTTTCCTGTTTCGTTGCTGCACTCTGGATTTTCAGGCCCTGAGGGGCGCTTCTTGGTGTCAATCTTTGCTTTGTTGATCTAAACGATCCAAGCATCAACCATGAGGAATTATGATTTTGTTGAGAATGCTTCGAAGGAAACATCTGTGGCGAGTGTTGGAAATTTTTATGTAAAGAAGATGAAGACGGGCACGAGGTAATTGAAGTGAAAGAAGCCATTTTAGTCAAAGCTTCTAGCAGAATCAGCTTTTGGGTTCTTAGATTTCAAGTCTTTTTGTTGTTTGTAAATCGATGTTTGAGTAATTAGCAATACTTCCTCTGCCTCTGACGACTCTGTTTGGTTTGAAGATCTATTTGCGGGAAAACGACTGGGCCAGGGCATTGTAGATTTTTATCTCCCTCAGAATCTGAATTTGTGGTGGATACTTATGGGCACGTTGCTTTTGGATATAGCCCATCATCACCACCTTTTGTTCTGTCGCAGGACCATATTGCAAGACTCATGCCTTGCACGATCCAACCTGTCTAGTAGTCACCCTCTTCTTAGACCTTAAAGGGGCGTTTAATATGTAATAATCTTTAAGGATGAAAATGAGAATTTGTAATATTATTATGTTTGGTACAAGAATTATAATATTTAAATTCTCAAAAAAGTGATTACCATAGGATTCACTTTTTCTTATTTTAAGGTAATTTAAATACTACCCAACATGGTGTTATTCAAATTCTCATGAATCTTATAATAATAATAATAATAATTATTATTATAATAATAATAATTATTATAATTATAATAATATTATTGATTTTTTTTTTTCATGTGAACAACCAAACGCAATAATGTAATATTTTTGAAAATTTAAAAAAGATTCTTGTATAGAATTAAATACAGTAATGTATTATTCTTAAGAATTATATTACCCTTCATCACTTTTATGAGAATATGATTCCTATTATTCCCGCGTACCAAATGCTTGTTAAGTCCTTAACCAATCATTTCATAACAAATCACTACCTAAGCCTTGTCTATTCACTTAGACGTGGCAGTCATATTTCACTTTGTACATTGATTGTTTTGTTTGAGTTGGGGTTTATGATGTGAGTGTTAGCGTGGCTTGCTTCATTTTATAACCAAGTATGTCATGGATGAATTCTTATTCACTAAAATAATATATATATATATATATATTATTGGTGACTCAATTACGATATACATACATCAAAATTGTTACATAATGTTATGAGATTTGTTTTTTTTTTTTTTTTATTGATATCCGTGTGATAATGTGTGAAAAGTTGTTCTCCACGAACTAAGGCCCTTGTGGTTATCATAAACATGATTCCCAGATGTAAAGGCTTAGAGGTGTTGATCTTCTAGATCTAGTTGATAGATATTGGGACTCAAGTCGTGTAAATTAGTCTAGGTTTTACTTTTAAAGTCTTATATAGGTGTATCATTTTTATGTGTAAAATAATCCTAGATTTTCTTTACAAAAATTGTATATTCAAATACCAACTCTCTAGGCTATGTTTAGTGAGAGGGAAAGAAAAATAGAAAGAAAAGAAAAGTCAATAACCTATGTGAGGAAAATGAAAAGGGATAAGGAAAGAGAGTGGTTTTTTTTTTTTTTTTTTCCTCTCCTTAAATCTTTTGAGAGATTAAAATTGGGTTTTAAGAAAAAAATAGAATCTTATAATCAAATTTGCAATTTTTTCTTTCCTATTAAATTACTTTGTTTTTCTCTATTAAATTCCTTCGAGTGTCAAAATTTTTTCCCTAATTCCCTCAGCCATCTTCCTCTATTTTTTTTTTTCCCCACCTCTCAAATCTCTCATTCACCCCTCAGATCATAGTGTGACAAAAGCGTCCCGCTAATCTAGCGCTGTTTCACTGTCAACCAATAGAGCAACTGGCCTCATTGTACATATGTACATGTTACATGTAACTAATGAAGAGCTTGGAACAGTTGCTTAATAAACGTACAAAAGCCGATCCCAAAAAAAAAAAAAAAACTATGATTTAAACATCCGTTTATTTTACCGATTCGAGTTTTACTACAGTAAAAAGTTCTTATAAACAGTCACATTTAACTTTTTTACTACAGTAAAAAATTTTCACATAAAATCACATATTAACTCGAATCAGCGAACTAAAAAGACTTTCAAAGGGTCCGTTCAATTCGCTAACTCGAGTTTTTAATTCGAGTTGAGACGTGATGTTGTGTGAAAACTTTTTATTATAATAAAAAAATTAAATGTGACTGTTTTTAAAAAATTTTTACTGTAGTAAAATTTGAATGGGTGAAAAGAAAAATAAAAGAAAGCAATGATTCTTTTTTAGTCGACATCAATCACACCCATGTGAGTAGACCTAGCACATGACGCCTCACCATGAAAATAGCGTTTCCATGTCTTACAAGCTTTAGATGTAGGGTCGTAAATATACCATTAATAAAACGAGTAGACTATTTATTTGAATAAATTAATGCCAAGGATCATTCAATGTCGACAAATTAGTGAAAGATCGACGTCCCGTTTAGTTTATAGATTAAAATTATTTTTAATTTATGTATATTTTTATGAAAAAAAATATTATAACGAACCATGAATCATGATTTAAATTAGAGAACGAATCCTCCAACTAAACGGACTCAAAATCTGTGATTAGAAAATAATAATAATTAAACAAAAAAAAAAAAAGCAAAAGGTCAATTATTTCGGCTTTAGCCCACGTAGATTATGGAGGAAGTTTGCTAAGGATCCATTTCAAATGCCATAGGCCGAATTCCACTAGACCTTGATCCAATTATTAATCTCAAGCCCAATCAGTGGGATTCAAAGGTTGGTTATTGAATCACAAATGAGAGAGAGGGTCAATGGTTGACCCTACCCTCACCACTTCACTTTTGCTCATTCCTCATTGGTTCCTCCTCCCTTGTTCCCTTCACATTAATTCATTTTCATCATTTGAGAATAGCCTTGAAAGAAAAAAAAAAAAAATCCTTGGCGTTACATCAAAAATAAAATCAATGGAACTCTGTCGGTAAGTAGATAACTACACTCCATGCCATCATTTACTCCTCTAAGAACGCTATTCTCCGTTTTTTTTTTTTTTTGAATGTTGAAATTGATCAAAATTATGTTAAAATATAAAAAATATAAAATTTAATATAGATAAAAAGAATTTTATTTGTAAGTTATTTTTTAGATCTACATTATAATTAATTATGGTGAATAGAATCTCGTTTATTTAAGCGATTTGAGTTTTATTACAGTAAAAAAATTCTCAGAAATAATCAGATCTAATTTTTTTATTATAGTAAAAAATTCTCACATAAAATCACATCTCAATTTGAATTGAAAACTCAAATCACGAACTAAACGGTCCTGAAATTTTTTTTTTTTATATTATTTTTGGTTTTTTTAGAAGCAAAGTGAATGGTTTTAGCAATACGAAAAACCAAAACCCACCAACAACGAGTTATTGTCCTATCCCCCTATCCACATTTGTGAAATTTCTCATCAGCCGAGAGTGGTTAGGTTTGCTTCAGATAGATCGAACGGTATGGACAGACTTGATTAACTGGGTCCCACTACTCCATCTTAGGGCTGATAATATGGATCACGACACGACGACACGACTCGAAAACGATATAAATTTTACGGGTTAAGGTTGAGAAAAAAGAGGTTCGGGTCAGAATTGGGTTGACATAAAATTGACATGAAAAACATTGGTCAATTTCAGATTGGACACGCCTAACCCGAACACAACACGAAACTCTTTTAAAAAACTAAAAAATATATCTATTTTTCATTGCATATTTTAAATTTTATTATGAACTTGTGATATTATGATAGTTATACTCAAAATCTTATACTATTATTTGCTTAATTTCAATGGATATTATTGTAATTTAGTGTGTTATGAATTTTAAGTTATTTTTAATATGTAAAAAACTAAATAAAAGTATACAATTTTCGTGTCAATTTCAGATTCACGGGTCAATTTCGTGTCACGGGTCATTTTCAGGTCGTATCATGTCAACTCGTAAAGTGATCGTATCGTGTTCATATTGCGGTTTTTAAAAAATTTTATGTCACAGATCGTCTTCAGATTGATTATAAATCTAAAAAAAATGATTAAAACACGACACGTAATACGAATTATTACCCGCGCTCCATCCCTTCGCTTCCCTAGTTAAAGTACATGAGATCCAATACGTGCCGTTTAATACTGTACGATCAGTAGCAGCTAACAAAACCACCGACACCTTAAAATACTCCACAATCTGGCAACCCTTGACTCGCCGCGTGTCAAATCACCCCTGATTAAACTAACACAAAAGTGGCTCTATTTACATCCGCGTCCTACGCAATTCTATCCTCTACGGTTCCACCTTTCGTCGATTTCTGCTCTCTCACGCTTCGCTTTATTGTGCGCTCGGAAAACGATCAATCAGTCTTGGAATTTAGAACTAGACAAATAGTCATAGACAAAAGTCAAAGCTAAATCATATCCAACGGAAAACAAGATTGAATAAGATGCAAAGCGTAGTAGAGGATTGTAACCCCCTTCTTCTTCTTCCTCAGCTCTCACTATATATATGACACAACACATCTCTGAAAGTATCTGAAAATCTATACTGTGCCTTAAAATTCATTACTCTCTCTCTCTCTCTCTCCTTTCTCTCTCTGTCTAAAATTCTGTTGCGAAAATGGAGATATTTTACTACCTGGTTTTCGGGGGATTGGGGGCGGTTGTGGCGGCAATGGAGCTGAGCAAGAACAACAAGGACCGAATCAACACCACGCCGGCTTTTAATTCCTTCAAGAACAATTACCTCGTCGTTTATTCTCTCATGATGGGTAATCTCACTCGTTCTCCTTCCTAGATCTGACCTAGATAAGATCTCCTTCAATTTGTATTTTCTCTCTAAATTATCTCTATGTATCACTGCGAACTGTCGGTTTCGCGAAATTGGATCCGATCTGAGGTTGTTCTCTTCGAGTCGTAAAGTGCAATTCAGAGGCACATTTCCTCAGATCTGTGTTTCTTTTGGCTACGTCGTGTCTTTGATAGTTTGATTGATCCGCACCTAACTTGCTTAGAATTTTGGGTGAGCTCTTGAGATCTGTCTTTGATTGATAATGTCGTTCGTCGATTTCGTGTCTTTGAGCTAAAACATTTGGATTTAAGACGCGAGATGGTTGCTTTCGTGTCGATCTGCCTGTCTCTTTGTTTATTTGTTTGCCGTTTCTCTGATGTGCTTAAGATATATTGTCTTCGTTGTTTTATAGATTTTCCTTTTTCGTTAGCGTCATATGCAAGTAAAGATAATCAGATTAATCAATGTTCCATTTAATTTTGCTCAAGTAGATTTTTATCTTTTTGGAGATCTTTCTATAAGTGCATTATTTAGAATTATTGTGGTCCTAGTAAATCTCTTAAGAAATTCCGTTGGCTAATCTATCTATGGAAGTAACTTAGAGTTGCTAAACTGTACTCCAAATGGATTGCAAATTTGTTGGAATTGATAATTGAACATACTGTGAAGTTGTAATTGACGTATGATCATAATTAACCTTTGAAACTTTTCACGGCCGTTTTTGATGGGAGTCTTGCTAAATCTTATTGAATTTTGCTTATTAGAACTTGCCTATAACTTCAGATAACGAACCAGACAGTGTTTAAATTGTTGTCAAAAATTAGATTACTAACCAGTTACTTTTTATGAACAGCGGGAGACTGGTTGCAGGGTCCCTATGTTTACTATCTTTACAGTACGTATGGGTTTGGGAAAGGTGAAATTGGACATCTCTTTATTGCCGGTTTTGGTTCCTCCATGCTGTTTGGGACAATTGTTGGATCTCTAGCAGATAAACAGTGAGAAATACCTCTGAATTATTGTTATTAGTTTTTCTTTTTTATTATTTGTAAAAAAGAAATAATAATAAGTCTAAGGACGGTAGATGATGCCCTTCGTGCTTCAAATTCAGGGGTCGAAGGAGGGCGTCTGTGACCTATTGCATTACTTACATACTGAGTTGTATCACCAAGCATTCTTCTCAGTACAGAATTTTGATGGTTGGTCGTATTTTGGGAGGTATCGCCACTTCCCTCCTGTTTTCAGCATTCGAGTCTTGGCTTGTTGCCGAGCACAACAAGGTAAGTGGCACTTGCTCTGTCCTCACAAGAGTAATTGTTTCTCAAACTATTAGTGAGAGCTCAGAATTAGTTAGACATTAAGTTTTTCTTATAACCATTTCAGTTATGATTATGTCAGCATTTTAGACAAGTTGATTAGAAGTAGTTGGAAGATCTAAAAGCTTGTAATCTTTATATAAATACATCAATGAGAATCTCAAAACACAATTCATTAAGTCATTTCATCAAATACAATTCTGTTACAATGGGAATTTCTCTCCTTTTCAGTGAAGTGATTAATGCTGCTGTGTGAGTGAATTATTTTAAGTGTTCAAGTGCTTGCGCATGAATAAAAAATAAATGCTCTGCCGCATCTCTCATTTACACCCTTTGTAATCGGTGAAATTAATATTGGATTAAACTGGTTAATGTTTCTCAAACTTGTTTTTATGATCCCTAAATGCTCTCTTCACTGTTCTGTGTTTGCGTCAGTAATTTGTTGTAGTACTGTAAACCTTTTAATTTGGTTATCATCATCCAGTATTGCCTGTTCATATAAATAATAACAAATGTGTTTCTCAATCTCTGCAGAGAGGTTTTGAACAACAATGGTTATCAATAACATTCTCAAAGGCAATATTTCTTGGAAATGGCCTTGTTGCTATTATATCTGGTTTGTTTGGGAATCTACTCGTTGATACACTGGCTCTTGGGCCTGTAGCACCCTTTGATGCTGCTTCATGCTTTCTCGCGATTGGCATGGCAATCATATTATCTTCGTGGACAGAAAACTATGGAGATCCTTCTGAAAGCAAGGACTTGCTTACCCAATTCAGGGGTGCTGCTGTCGCCATTGCTTCTGGTAGAGTCTGAATTTTTTACTATATCTCTACTTAGGATTCTTTTATACAATATTCTCTGAGTAGTTTTTCCTCCTCATTTAGTGCTGTCTTTTGTCTGATTCAGATGAAAAGATTGCATTACTTGGTGCCATACAATCTCTGTTTGAGGGTTCAATGTATACATTCGTGTTTCTCTGGACTCCTGCTTTAAGCCCAAATGGGGAGGATATTCCACATGGATTTATCTTTGCAACTTTCATGTTGTCTTCAATGTTGGGAAGCTCTCTTGCCTCTCGATTAATGGCTCAAACATCACCCAGGGTAGAGAGCTACATGCAGATTGTTTTTGCTGTCTCATCGGCTTCTCTCCTGCTGCCCATTTTAACCAATGTATGTCACAGTTCCAGTATATCACTCCGTTCCGTTGGACATTCTTAGTGGTCCTTTCTAACTTGGATGCTTTTGAACAGTTCTTGGTAGCACCTTCCAAGGTGAGAAGTGGGAGCATGTCATTTGCAGGATGTATCCAGCTCCTTGGCTTCTGTGTTTTTGAGTCCTGCGTCGGAGTATTCTGGCCATCCATTATGAAGATGAGGTCTCAATACATTCCTGAGGAGGCTAGAAGCACCATCATGAACTTCTTCCGCATTCCTCTCAATATCTTTGTGTGCATTGTGCTGTACAATGTATGTTGCAGGCTATTAATTAACGTTGAAATATTTCTTTCAAGATCCCTCTCTACTTCTAAAACTGACTAGTTGTTTCTTTTTCTAACCATAGGTTGATGCGTTCCCAATCACTGTTATGTTCAGCATGTGCTCAATTTTCCTCTTAGTGGCATGTTTCTTGCAGAGGAGGCTCTTCGCGATTGCAGACAAGTCAAGTAAGTACAAAATTCATTCAGTCGTTTTGCTGCATTCCATGGCACTATGTCGAACTCACCGGATTTTGATACTTGTTTTTGTTGCAGAAACCGAAGATTGGGCAATGAAGGAAAGGGACACTGAGGCCGAGCCATTAAACATATAATTGATGATTGGCCGACAGACCACCAGATTTTTTGAGACGATGGCGGTAACCGCCTTCAGATGCATCCTGTTAGTTGAGGGAGTATTCGATTTTAAGTATTCAATTTGACAGTGGAAACAACTTATAAGAAAAATAGTGGTCTGCCCTGCAGAGAAGATGAGTTTTGAGAGGGAGAAGCGTCAATTAGAATTCCTGTAATTGATTTTGGCTGTCAATCAATCCTGTAGCGTATTAGTTTTCACTTTTCAGCAATTACTGTTGGGAAAGAAATATCCACTTTGTACGCCAATATTATTCTTTTCTACGTCTAATATCTTACAATTTTCTTCATTAAGATGTAAGTGAAACTGCAGCAATGGCATGATATGGTAAAAGCATTTTGCTTATGATTGTTAATCATACATTGGAGACTAAAATGGATCCAAAGTATTGACTCATCATAAACTTCTTTTTGACCGAAAATATTGTAAGTTATCTTTTGTGCAATTTTTTGTTTTTTTGTTTTTTTTCCTCCGACCATCCTAACGTAGTTTAGGAACTTGAGAGAACTCATAAGAAACAACAGCTTTGCGATGTGAAGAGGAAATTGAACAAGCATTAGACTTCTCCAACACTCTGATTTGATTACACGTCCGTAAATTTCAAGTCAAATGTCAATTTGAGGTTTCATGAAGAACTCAAATGCTGAAAATGAACAAATCGTATTTGTCAATTTCGGGTTTCGAAAAGAACTTTGATTGATGGAAATGAACAAATCGTGAGATCTTGTATTATTGCCTTAAATAAATAGTCAAACCACACTAACCAGTTTCCAATCTGATACATAAATACAACGAAAGTTTACAGTAGAATCAAGAATGTCATGAGCCTTGATGCTTTGAGAAGTAATTCAAAGCACTCTGGCACGTTTAGCATCAGTTGAAGCAACTTCTAGGTCCCCAATGAAGAAAAGGATTTTATCCAAAATCCCGCGGCATGAGGATTCCTCTTCTTCCTGGGATACTTCCCCACTGCCTTCTCTCTTCAAACTCAAAGCGTGACCGTTCAGCCCTTTCCTTTGTCTCCTCGAACCCAGATAGCGTTGGATCTCGCCTTGATGAACAAGATAATAGTTGCCACCTTCTCTGATTATCTTCAACCCCCTAATCATTACATAATATTTCCGTTCCATCAAGAATTCGATTTTGTTACTAGTCATGCTCAGTTAAACACAACACAATACAAAGTGACTAAAATCTAAAACCCAATTCTCGATTCACTAGAGTTCCTATTTCACTTTGGATCTTTGAATTGGAAGAAATGTTAAGCATCCTATTTGTGTTTCATCATCATCATGTGAAAATTTTAGCCGTCACATCGGAAAGCTGAGTTTTTAGCCTTCTATGCAGATCCATTAAGGCATTGATACACGGGACTAACCCGAAAAAAGTACTATCAAATGAGTTATTTGTGCAAATGGGCATGTTATGAAATGAAAAATGTAAGAAAGAAATCCAAGCATCATAGCGCTTCTAGTTTCTAACTTACAGTCCAATGCGATCACAACGGTCTTGGACCTCATACACATCCTTCCATGATTTCGAACCTGCAGGAGCATAGAATGTAGCACGATCTACTCCCCATCTCTCCTTGAATAAAATGGACCAGAGATTGTTGTCTGAGGCCAACACTTTCCATTTCCTGCACACTTCACAACACCAAAAATTTGCAATGTTTACAACATATTACTTGATAAGCTCAAGCTATGCATTCAGATAAAGGAGATCTGAAAACAAAAGCAAATGAACCAAATGACTTTCGTTTAGATCGAATCCTCGTTCCTTAAAAAGAAAAACATAACATAAATTGGATGGACCTATTATTCTTTTACCAATCTGATGATTCTGATAAGAAAATGAGTAAAAAGCATATTTACGGATCGCCTAAAGAGCGAAGGAAATTAATAAATTACTCGGAAGTGGACCATCTTTTTGCACTTTGTTGAAAAGAGAAGCCCTTTCAACAAAAATCTGAAAAGTGCTTAATGAAATTAGAGCATTTAAATACAGAAAATTCTCCAAAAATTCAACAAAGAGTTTTCTTTCTTGCTTTCATTCTTTTTTTTTTTGTCTCCCTTGGTATGGAAAGAAATTTTTTTTATTTTTTTTATTTTTAAAGAATAAAGCTTTTGTAGTAATAAGAAATAAACAGTTTCTGGTGAATTGAAGAAACGCAAACAAAAAAAACCCCACAACGATTTAGCAGGATCTCGTAAATTAACCGGAAAAACTAAACTATTTGCCTCCGAATTGTGTGAAAACAATTCAAGGAAAAATTATCAAACAAGCCTCATTATATTCATCAGGAAAACTCAATCACAGGAGTCTAAAAGTGTCAGAAAAATGCAGAACTCAAGCCAAATTATGAAACCCAGTTCAGATCCGCATTGAATCATTAGAAAGGTCTCAACTTCGTCGAACTTCAAAGAAATTTCAATGAGGAAATAGAAGAAGGAAATGACAGACCTTGTTGAGCGGTGGCAAGATTCTGATAGTCCAAGAAACAGAAGATCTTCAGATAGATCTCTAGTGGCAATCCCTCCATCAAACTTTCAGCTTTTTTCTTCTTCTAAACTCTAGATTAGTTCGAGTAAATTTTATGTTTCTTAAAGTGAAAGCAAATGGAAAGAGCTTTTGGACTTCGATGTGTTTATTGGTGTTTTGTTTTGGTCGATTCCGGAACTTTGCTTCTGATAACGTATTCTAATACGTGTTGTCCCAACAACGTGTCAACTGTCATGTTTTATACAGTTGTTGTTGTTGTTGTGTTTTTTTTTTTTTTGTCAAACTTATGATGGGCTGTGGGTCCGGCATTTTAGACGTTAACAGAAAGAGTTAAAAAAAATGAATATTTAACAAATAACAAATATTATTATTAAAATAATTACAATGTCATTTTGTAGCACGGATATGAATATCATTAAAATAATTAAGGGAGTTTTCACGTTGTAACCCCCATTTTTATTCCACTTGTGAAGCATTACATTTTTATTGCTGATTAGTTTTTTATTAGTCAGATATATAGTAAAATAATTTTACATGACGCGATCAAAATTTTTAATACGGATATAAATTTGATCGTTAAAAAATTAATTCAACTATTGAGGGGTGGTCATTTCATGACCAAAAGAATAGGCCCCCCACCTGAACAGGCCGAATAGGAAAGAATAACCTGAACAGGCCAAGCACCTGGTCTGAATAGGCAGACCAGGCCGAACAACCTGAACATGCCAAGCACCTGGTATGAACAGGCCGAATAGGTCAAGCACCTAGTTCGAAAGCCGAATATGAAAGAACAACGTGAACATGCCAAACACCTAGTTTGCAGAGGCCTAATAGGCTGAACAGCCCGAACACGGTGAGCACTTGGTCCGAATAGGCCAAACAGTCTGAACAGGCCGAATAGGCAGAGCACCTGGTTCGAGCAGGCTGAATAGGCTGAGCACCTGGTCTGATCAAGCCAAACAGGGAAGAACAGCCCGAACAGGCCGAGCACCTAGTCCGAATAGGCTGACCAGGAAAGAACATGCAGAACAACCCGAACAAGCCGAATAGGTAGAACCACCCGAACAAGCAGAGCACCTGGTTCGAATAGGCCGAGCACTTGGTCTGGTCAGTCCGAACAGGGATGAACTGCTCGAACAGGCTGAGCACCTAGTTTGAACATGCCGAACAAAGAAGAAAAGGTCAAACACTTCGTCAAAACAAGCTGAACATGGAATAGAAGCCCAAACAGGCTGAGCACCTGGTCCAAACAGTCTGAATAACTAAACTTGCAGAACACCTAGTCCGAACAAGCTGAGCACCTAGTCCGATCAGGCCGAACAGGGAAGAACAACCTGAACAGGTCGAACACTTGGTCCGAACAGGGAAGAGCAGAGCGAACATGTCGAGCATATGATTGGAACAGGGAAGAACAGGCCGAGCACCTGGTTCGAACAGGCTGAGCACTTGGTTCGAACAGGGAAGAACAACCCGAACATGTCTACCTAGCCAAGCAGGCCGAACAGTTTGAACAGGTAGACCAGGGCGAGCACCTGGTCCGAACAGGCCGAGCGCTTGATTCGTGCTGACCGAGCACGTGGTTTGAGCACTAATCGACACCGAATGACGGAACATCACAAGTTCCCAATAAGGCAACTGACTGCCACGTGGCAACCTCCATGCAATCCCAATGGGGGCTCCCTCCACCTATAAGGGCATGACATGTGTCATCTGACCAGTACATCTGTACACTTGGGTCAACCTCGGGTTCCGGGTCGGATTCGGACACTACTTGGATTTGGAAATACTCTATAAATACCAAGTTCATTAGCCCACAAAGGTACGGATATTTTTCCACACCTAACTCTGCCCCACTCATTTGTTGCTCCCGACTAGAACGCTAACTTGAGCGTCGGAGTGCCATTGGTAGACACCACACTAGTCTCCCCCCTCACTCTGAGGCCATCTAATCTTTCGTTGTAGGTTAGAACAAGGTTAAGGATCTGTCCCGAATAGTACTAGAACCCGAGCAGAATAGTACTATGAATCCGATCATAAGAGGTGGAAAATAGAGTCCGATTACTGTGTGTTTCCGCATGCAAAATCCGACGCATCACCAACGATTAAAAATGCAGTGCTCCACCAGTGGAGCAAAAATGAGAGTAATTATGTAATTTTTGTTATTCTTAAAATAAAATTACTATGTTTCAACTCCACTCAAAAAATTTATCATGTGTAATTTTTACTAAGATTTAAGAACATCCTCAATCTTACTCACTGCCCAATCTTTCTTAAAATAATTTTAGCAAACTGAAGCACTGAAGTTGAACTATAAGAATTCTGCCGTTTCCAATTACAACCTAACAAAATGTATACTTAACAAAGTCAATTTGTACAAACACTATCCATCACAATGGGATTTCTATATTCTAAATTTTAACAAACAAATGAGTAAAAATAAATAAAAAAGAAAAGAAAACATCAAATTAAATATTTCATCCAACACTATTAGAAAGTAACGAAAACGCAAATTGGACCACAGTTTCGAGCCTGTCCATTAAGCCAGAAACGGTGTTCTTTAACGTTTCATGTGAACTTGCATCAAAAAGGGCAAGTTTGTCGTGCCGCAGTTGGTGAAGCTGCCTCTCTAGAAATCTTATAAGACTGGACTCTGCAATATTGACCAGACTCAGTGATGCATTTGTGTGCATAAATTTTGTAACAACAAGTCCTGCTAGAAGCTGCTGATCTGCCTTCACAAGCTCTGAAATAAACGAGGGAAAAACAATCCTCCTGAAAAGTAGCAAGTCCCTTTCGCTTTCTGCTGATCCCTCGGGCACAAGCCCGGATAGTTGGGCCGCCTGACACTTGTGAGAAAAGTTCCCAACCAAATAGCAGATGTAAGAGAATGTAGTACCATATGAAGATTTGGAGATGATACTAGATAGTAGTCCAGAGGATGATATAAGAACTAGAAAATCATGGTCCTGCCCAATTGGGTCCGAAAACCCTCCTCGTCTCAACTTATCTTCAACAGCAGCCAAGCATCGTAGCCGTAGAGCCTCATAAGGAAGCAAGAGAACTAACTTTAAAGCCATAAGACAATCCATTTGAAGAACAACTTCGGTTAAGCTCCTGGCACCATCTTCATCGAGCAAGATTCCGTTTGATTGGTCTAACAGTCTTAGCACGTCTCTAAAGCGAGACAATGTCACTAGTTTCTTGAAGATCTCCAACCAACAGATATGCAAAGGGTGAAGAGAAGGGACGCTTCCAGTCTTTTCTTTCTCAGGAGGTTCGATGTCCTGGAAACTTTCCCACCCCTCATCCCAGTCGTCACCATTCCAGGCATTTCCAGCATCAGATGCTTCTAAAGAGGCTTCCTCATCATGCTTTGCCATGAAAAGCCCTTCCCACTCTCCCAAAACAGCTACGAGAGAATAAATATGAGAATCAGTATGGGAAACGTCAGACAGCTTGGAGAAGCAAGAAACTGCTGTCTCTACAGTCGACAGATCATCGGGGGTAATTTCTATGGTAGGTGAAATGCTTGCCGCAAGTTGAGATGACTTGAGGGCAATCAACGTACTTGTTACTCTGCAAGATGTATCATTATGATCTGCCAAACCCTGATTGCCAGATGTTTCACTTTGTTCGCTAGTAAAATGCACCTCATCCCACCCTTCCCATGGTACAACGTTGGAGTGTATCTCAGTAGAGAACCCCTTCATATTTCTACCTGTGAGGAATTGCATAAGCTCCAGGACGTAAACTCGTACAGATCCGGGTATCTGCAGATCATCGGAGAACTTAGCAAGTCTTTTCCAGATTAAATGCCTGACCTTCTTCAAATCATCCAGATCACCTTCTAATTTACTCACAGAAGACAATATATGATAGAAGTTCTGGTGGTCCTGGGAGCCACCTACAGCTAAATGGTGCAAAATGGGTTCCAAGAGATTCAAGTAGAGATGGGGGAGATCCTGGAACTCAGCGTTATCAGCCAAAATGAAACCAGTTGGAGCATGCACTGCTTCAGAAAATACTTCGGCAACGGCACTGAATCCACAACCAGAAAAGACCATAGCTCTGCAGAACATGAAAATTTCAAAAGCAGCAACACCAGTTAAACCATGATTGACATAGCCAACAATCGTGCTCCAGCCCTGACTTGGTGAGACACTATCCTCAATCACAAGCTTCAAGAAAACTTTAAGACAACTCATCAAGCAGTCTGGATTAAATACAAGAATCTCTTCTCCATTGTCGAGTGATATAATTTCCTTCAATACATCAGTTAATCTCATCCAAAAGTTTAAGAGGATCAAAAGGCAGTCCTGCCACGTTGAATCGTCAGGAAGAGTTCCATAAGAATCATAAAGAGGTATAATTACCATGAAATACCGCCTTATAATGTCCAAAGCATCAGAATGTGCCAAGAGTTTGATATATAAACTGCATGATTCAAAGCTTTGCTCAAGCTGACATACTAAACACTGAAGGTTTTCAGGCCTTTTGACAGCGAATTCTGTTCTAGCTTTAGTTTCCAAAGTCGTTAACAAACTGAGGAGAAAATGTTTGTACACATCCTTCCACGACATGAGACCATCTGGAACCGAGTCAGTATAAATGGTGATCAGGGTTTCTACCATCTTTGCCAAGACTTCCAAGCTACTATCATTGATATGCTGGTAGATTTCACAGTTGAAGCAGTCTAAATTCAAACCCCCGAGTCCAGCAATGTTTTTGAAGTTGAGGTTTGTCAGAAAGGATACTCTTCTGCATTCTTGCTCAAGTACCTGGTAATAACGAGCAAATCCAAAACTAGACAATTTGGCTTGATCTGGGTGTATTATTGGTAATGATTTTTTTGTTTCTTCCAGCTGCAAATAGCAATCAGAAAGCAGCTCAAATACAAGAGCAAGTCGCAACTTATTGCATCCATCAATTGCAGGATATATAACCGAGGAAATAATGTCGATGGTCCTAACAGCATAACCAGCTATTTCTCTTCTACACTCTGGAAATTCGTGCATAATATCATCATTTGTCCAAACCTCAGAAACAAGCAAAGAATTTATATAGTGTAGAAGCACCTGCAAGAAAACAGAGAGAAAGTATCACTTTATCGGTTGAAATAGTTAATCTACATTGCCCACTGTTGTTTTTGCTAAAAAATATGCATACCTCTCTCCGATTCAAGCCATATGTATCAGCCAGTTTTAAAACGTCCTTAAGAATGTACTTCTTCTCCAACTTTACTGACTCAATAAGAGAGTAGACAACGCTCTGCATATACTTGATGTCCCCAGACAAAAAACGTGCAGCATCAACCCCAGGAATTATCTTCTCTAATGCTCTAGAACGATCTGCCACAAACTTTTGTTCTTCTAATTTCAGTTTCCATTCTCTCCAAAATGTAGACTGCACTTCATCAACTTTGGCTATATCATCTGAAAGGAGAAAATAAATTAATAACGAAGAGAAAAACGAAATTATGACATGAAAAAGAATAAAAGATATCAACCACAAAGACCAAGTATAGAAGAACATGTGCAGCATTATTTAGTAACTCCAGCTCATCATTATATTAGACATTATTTTGGGAAAAAGAAAAAAGAAGAAGAAAAAAAAGGCAAATAATCCTTACCAGGTGTCTGTTTTTCCTTGAACTTCCCGAATAGCATCTCTCTCCTCTGGGCAGGACCTTGACACTCAACTCCATAGTTGTGTAACAAACTATATATCATCCCCACATTCATGATGCTACTAATTTCTTGGTAGTCTTTTCGTCTTCTCAGTTGATCTTCTATTACTTCAACTCCACAAAATGCATCCACCAGATTCAGCAGAAAGGAGCAGCCAATTATGTCTTTCTCTTCAGTAATAGGAGGTTCCATAATTGATTTTGCCAGAGAGGCAATCAAATCATCTTTAGGAGCAAAGCCATTTCTTGCCAGCCAGGATATAATAGTCACCACAGCCTGTGTTCTTACACTCACATATTGCATTCTAGGAATCAAGCCATATATTGGCTTCTGACTGCTTTCAGGTTTCTTACTTAGTTCAAGCAACCATGGAAGTTGTAAAGTAGCGAATGCCAAAGTTTTTCCGTTGTCTCCAAGGACAGATTCCCAATTCCTTCCTTTCTCAACAGGCAAGTCTTTAGCAACAACAGAAAGTATCTTTTTTATGTTACCAATATGTACTTCCTGATCATCACTGGTAGCTCCTCCAACTGCTTCAGAAAAACCTTTCGCGTAAACTGTGTTGTCTGAATCTGAAATAATTGATGAACCTTGACTGGAGAAATTGGGAGCATTTGACTCTATCGATGTCATTAACATTTCACACAGGCCTTGCATGTCAAGATCTTTCCACGCATGGAGCAACTCACTTATAGATTCCTCATCGCAATGGCTCAAAGCAAAACCTAGTAATTGTTTTCGAGATTTAATATTCATATTTTCAAGTGCTGGACCCCTTGCTATTGCAGCGCATAAATCCCAAACTTGACCATGTCCTTTCTTAGCCAAAACAAGGCAGAGATCAAGTGCCAATTGGAGATCACCAGCAACGGCAGCTTCTCGAGCAATAGCTTCCTGAACAGCCGATATGTCATCTGGAGAGTTCAATCCAAGAAGTTTGGCGATCTCAATGATCTCATCAACATGTAAATATGCTCCAGTTTGATTTGTTATAGCCATTTTAATAATCTCCATTTGATCTTTTATTTGCCTAAATTGCATGGGTAAAAGTGTCACCCCAAGACTGGGAAGTTTGACTGTAAGCACATCAATAATATCAAGCTCTGCTTGAATGATTCTACTGCTTGAAAGTAGGTTCAGACACTCCTTAGCCTTCCAAATCTGAAACAAGTCAAATCTTGCAAAATGTTAGAAAATGAAACGCTACCAAATTAATTCCAATCCAAACTTTAGGTGTATATTAAATATCTCTGTGTTGACCTGAAAGGAAAATTCTTAGTTTAAGTTGCTCATTAAAAGCACATACCTAGTATATATCTAGTGTAGCCAACCCACGGTAACATGTGGCTATTTCAAAAATCGTAAACCAATAACACATAAAAAAGGGCTTCATACTTACTTCAGAGCAAGCGAGACTTGAAGCAGAATAGAAATATTCCCTTGCAGCTTGAATGACAAGATTCTCTGCCTTATCTGATGCCAAAGCAACTGAACTTGTTCCCTTTAAATAATTCCTAGCTAGAGAAAACTTCCCAGCTTTCAGCAGCCCTCTGCAAAATTCCATCAGCATATACTCCAGATCAAGAAACGGAAATGCCTTCTCCCTCATGCACAGCATATCACGCCACATGTTTGCCCAATCATTATCCAATCGGCCCGGCTGTCGACGTACGAACTTTGAAAGTATGAGGCGGAGAATTTGCTTTACACCTTTCCCATCACCATCAGACTCGAGGAAAAAATTCATAGGCTTCGGGACCTAAATAAAAACAAGTCACTATCAATTATATGCAAGAGCATGAATCCATTAAAGTATTTCAGAGTCTATCACATTGTCAAATAAGTACAGGATTTATGCCACAAAATCTGTTCCAATCTCAAGCTTAAGGAACACCAAGATCATGGCCAAGAAAGTTCGCATCAGGATCAGAAATTTAAGGAAATAAAAGTATAAATGTTTTCCATAGTCAATATCATGATTGTTCTCTCTTAAAATATAACATCACCTGATATCATATTTCACATCACACGTGCTTTTTTTTTTTTTTTTGTTTATTAGCGTGGTCAGTGTGTAGGCAGGGCACTTAAGGGATGGATGGGCCACAAAATTCAAAAATGCAAAAGCATTTTCAAGCCGGAAGAAATACGAACCTGATAGAATGACAGAAGCCTCCCCACTTCAATATGGCCCTCTGCCAGTTTTAATCTTCTCTCCAGGCCCCCATTATACAATTTACTACCTGTACAGTCAAAAGCTGTATGTTATCCTCAAAATTATTTTTCTATTTTAAAAAGGCATGAGACCACAGGGACAGATTGCAGTCCTCAGGTCCACAAACAACAACAAAATGAGATGCAGTGCAAGACAATCAATAACATAAGGGCTGCCAATAAATGCTTGTGGAGGAGAAAGCCTCTTCAAAATATTAAAAAAATCACTCACGCATGCCAAACAAACACTAATTTTAATTGCAAGTAGTAATCTCTAAGCGTCTGCTAAACACATCCACTGATGAGCAAAACGAAATCTGATTGACCACTGGCTCATACCAAGATTACAATGACATGCGTCAAAAGGAGGGAACTTACCTGGCATTTGTGGAAGTTTTTGCAGTATGGCTGCCATGGTGCTCCACTTATCAGTTACTTTGCACAAATAAAGACACTGCAGGGCACAATTTATAGCTTCAACTTCATCCTTGAATAAGCTGTTACTTTTGATATCTCCACACCCCTCCTCTATCACCACTGAGCAAATCTCCAATTTATTCTCTGAAGCAATTTCCTTCAGCCATCTTACCAGAAATGACTCTGCCTTGTCATGATCACCAGCAAGATAATTACCTGTCACCTGATCTAGAGAGACTGAAGTCGTATAATGAAACCTATTCTGCATGAATGGAACTGCTTTATCACGGAGTTTTTCAATAACATTTTCTTCTTTGACCCCCTTGAGCATCATTCTAAATTTATCGTAGTCCGACAATAGTTCCCATGTGTCCAGATTCAAACTTATTTCACCATCGCTATCATCAGAATAAATAAGTTGGTGCAGGTATGAGACATCTTCATGGAACTGCTTCAACTCAGATATGCCTTTTCTATTAGCAAAATCAAGCAAGCAAAGGCAAGTATCTAGCTGCCCACTAGATCTGTCAATATCTTTTGCTCTATTCTTGTACCATATAGAAAGTTCATTAACTGAAGGCCAAACAAAACCTGAGCATTGTTTGACAATTGGTTCCGTCCGAATCTGCACATCAATCCCATGATTCTCTTGTAATCCATTCAAAAAGTTTACCATCTTCTTGCATTCAACCCAATCTTCCTCTCTCACAACTGTACCGGAAGGAGGAGATCTCCCAGGAAGAAGCTGTCCGTATGTTTGTACAGGAAGTGTTTCCGGGATAGCAACCAAAATCTCTAAAGTGAAAGGAGCCAGTGAATATGGATGACGCTTAAACAAGAGGTTCAAGGCTCCAATTTTCCCACTTTCAGCAAGCACTGTAGCAGCTTCATTAAGAGGCATTACTCTGAACTTGGCATACTCCTGCACAGAAAACCTGCAGAAAACTATGTTGTTAAGCAGTGGGTTAGTAGCAACCATCATAAGAATTGCATAACAATTAAAGCTTCAATCAAGAATAGGTGAAAGTTGGCAAAATAAAAATTCAACACATCCAGAAAAGAAACTAAAATGACAGCACAATAGCAAAATAAAACACGCAGTTCAAAGAAACAAAAATCTAAATTTTGCATTAACTAAACTCAGAAGCTGGTGTATGTAGAAGTATCTACGGGAAACAATAATCTGATGGTAGCCTGCAAAGATGAACAAAATGACTTCCAGTAAAATATTCTCATTTGCAAATTAACGGTTTCTCTATTCTCTCTTTTGCAATTAATAGCTTCGTACCTGCCCATGTTAATTCCAAGATATGTCTCCAACCTATCGCGGAATTGCAATAACTTAAGTCTAGCCATTCGGAAATCCCACATTGTGGTACACTCGGAATCTTCTCGTTCAGAAAAACTATACTGGTTAGTTAGGCGCAGTCCATATTCAAGCAAAGCCTTCATGGAATCTTCTGTTGGTCCAACTTTGTCAACACATTCTGAAAGTATAAAAACCGTATCTTTAATTTTTGATAGATGCATACTTATTTCATTTAATCCTCGTGCAGAATGCAACCATTGTGATTTTATGACTTCATCTTTTTCCAGCCCATGACAATCAGCAAAATCTAGGGCAGCTTGATATCTTCTATTGCTAATTAGGATATTATACATTTCAAGAATGGATCTCTTGGAAAACGTCATCAGGTTCCAGGTCAACTTAGAAATGTCAAGATGACTAAAACCATCTTCAATAATCTGATCTATACAATATGAGTCATTTACCCCTTTGTCATTAGATAGAGGTTCTCTCTCTTCAGATGATATACTCTCCAAAAGAAACAGGTTTCCTTGAGATAGACAGACTCTTTCTATAACAGGCATAGAGTAAACAAGATCATTCTCCTGAACTTTTAAACCGCTAAGGATGTCAATCATGGTTACAACTCCAGTCCTTTTTGCAATAGCAATAACATGATCAGACCACCAAGTAAAATCCACAATATCACATCTCTCTTGCAGAAAACATCTCTCTCCTCCAGTAAATTTTGAAAGTGAAAAACGTTGCTTATTCAGCTTAAAAACTTGCAAGCATCCCATCACATCGAGACTACAAACAAACTCAGCTTCTGGTGAGATTAGCACCTTCGGATATGCAAGTGGACCTCTATGACCTTTTGGTTTAGAATATAAGCCCTCAAACTGAGTAGAGAACAACTGCTCTATGTCCATGCTGTTACTTCTACGCCAAAGAGAAAGATTACAAGATCCTGGAAGATACGTAAAGAACCAATCAACAATTAATATTACCTCTAAAACATTTTCTGGTACTCAGATGGCAAGAATATGGAACGTGATTTTACCTATAAAATATTGCCATGAATCAAAATGGTCATAAAGTATAGCAGGGTAATAGAAACTAAATGGCATATGAAGCAGAGACAAACCATTGTTTTGTGTGATGCTCTCGGAGAAGGTAACAGCAACAAACAAAAAGAGTTCTGGATGGAAATCAACACAACAAACATTTTGTGCAAACTTCCCCTTCAGAGTTAAGCCATTATGAACAGAGGTATTTGGCTCCCGACCTATCTCAATATGCTGAAGGGAACCATCTGACGTCACAATAGTGAAGCTACACCTAGAAATATTTTCATTTGACTTTAGCAATTAAGCGTCAAGTTTTGTTTAAACTAAAATTAAAAAAAAAAAAAAAAAGGCCATAACCACGTCGAAAAATCAAGATCAACATGGTATTGCTCTGCCTCTTCATATCCTCTATACATAGATCATACATGTAGAGGTAGCACTTACAAGCATGATCGCTGTACATCAGAATCAGCATTTGCAATCAGTTTTACAATGGGTAAAGAAACTTTTAACTGCCTCTTCAAAATCCTCATTATTTCTTCACCATTTGCTTTGATAAAATATAGAGTATCCATATCATCAGCAACTCCAAGAACATCGTGGCTTTCCGACCAAGTTCCGGCCGAAAAAGTAACAAGGCCGCTAGCTGCAACAAGCTTCACAAATTAGAAAACATTCAAACAAGAAACAGTACTTGCTACAGAAATCGATCAATAATTGAAAAATACTAAATATGACGCAACCAGATAGCCAAAACACTTGATCAATATATCATACATGTAACTCAAATAAGAAAAGCCAAGAAATCTTACTAGTAAACATTCCACATGGCTCCGCGTAGTCATCCTTCTTCTGCAGAATTGTTATCTGATTTCCAGCAGCCACAGCCACACGCTCGCCGCTCGGAGATATAAACAAGGATGTTAATTTTTTCAATTTTCTAGGTTGCTTGGTCTCTAACCACTTTTCTTTGAGTCTACTCACACCTATATGAAACAAAAGGGTGCTAGATATTCAGTAACGTTGATAAGCCATATAATCGAAATACTGGCAATCAAGAATCATAACCATCAAAATAAGTCAGAAAACATAATGCATGAGTCACTAAAACTAGAAATTTAATTTTAATTAATAGTTAGTACAATGCAAAACTGGCCAACTAGATATTTAGGAACGTTGATACGATAAGCTTTGGTTCTAAATAGCCACCATTGTAGATATCATAAACTCCAAAAACGAAAATTCGTGAAAACAATTAAGATCAAACATTGAACTACGAAATTAACTGCGATAATCAATTAACTGAAACAAAAGTGAGATTTTTGGATGTACCTTGAACTGAAAGCATCGAAAGAAAGCCGCCTCGAGCACCATTATCAGCCTGAACTCATTAAAACATCAACGAAAAAGCAAGAAGTTGATATGAAGAATCACAGAATTCAGAAATTGAGAAGATGAAGGAATCAGGAAGAAATGAATTTGGAACCTGTTGAGGAGGGTAATTGAGAATGTATGGCCTCGAAGCGTGACGACGGGTCTCGTAGAGAACTGGTTCAGATGCTGGTTCCTCCATTGCCAATGCTTCAGTGCGATCCTCTCAAAACCCTAGTTTCTAAATTGCGATTCCGATTTGATTTCCATAGACAGAAAGAGAGATTGCTTCAGAGGAAGAGACCTCGACAGTCTCTCTCTCTCTTCTTTTTTTGTGTGTGTGTGTGTGTGTGTGTGTGTGTGTGTGTGTGTGTTTTCCGTCAATTTTCTGTTGGCCGTTCAACAGGTTTGAACTTGGACTGAACTTGGAAATGAAACCGGCCCAAATAATGATCGGGCTGCACTCATTGAGCCCATTTTAGGGTAGTATTCAGTACTTGTAAGGCCCGAAACGTTGGACAGGAAAAAGGAATAATAACACAACTCTTTGTCGTTTTTAATTTCTTTATCACGTTCATATTTTATTGTCGTTGCCTTGTTCAGTATTGTTTCTTTTTAGGCTTCGTTTCTAACTTTGTTGTCCTTTTCCAGTCATATTCCTGTTTGAATCGTTTCTGCCGTTTTGAAATATATCTTATCCTTTTCCATCTTTTACTGTCGTTTTGATTTTTGATTTCGCTCATGTGTTGTTAGAACTTGAGCTTTTATTGTCGTTTTTGGTTGCGTGGTAGTTCCAGTCTTTTATTGTCTCTTTTCTGTCTATAATTTTTTTCTTTTTTTGTATCTTTCTTTTTTCGTTGTTGCTGTCTGTATTTATCTCATTTCTATATGTATTTTCTCATTTTTTGCCTCCTTTTCTAATTCTCTAATTCTTTTGTTATCATTGTTTCCATTGGTCCAGCTTAGTTGTCGTTTATCTTCGGTTTTTCTTTTCCACTTATGTTGTCTTTTGATTTTTTTGTCCTTTCATCTTTTGTCGTCGTATAACTACTAATTGTCGTTTTCCTAGTTCAATGGTTTCCCATTTCCATGTCGTTCATTCATTTTGTTGTCGCTTTCTATACTTGTCTTATTCGTTTTTATTGTTTTTCTCGTTTGTCGTCTATATTTAATTTTCTTCTCTCTTATTATATAGTTATGTTGTCGTTTGATTTTCTTTTTTTTTTTGCCGTGTTTATTATTTTTTTCGTTCTAATCTTTGTCTTTTCCCCCCCTTCCCCTGGCTTCCCTCGTTCAATTTTTTTGTTGTTGTTTTTTTTTTTTTTTTTTTTTTTTTTGCTTTCCTCGCCTTGCTTTGGATGTATATCTCTTTCCGTTATCTCTTCATCTCAGAAATTGTAATAGCTTTTCGTTTCCATTTATTCTGCGCCAATAATTCTTTGCAAGTCAACTACCTCGTGACAAGAAATTAAAGACTTGTTCCTATCGTGCCAGATGTTCTCCTAATCTCTATGCAATTGCAAGTGTCTACAGTCAACTAGCATATTCTTCAGTTAATTATATAAAGCCTTTATCGGAATATTGTGAAGTTGAGAATTTTGTTATATATTTTGTTGACAGCAAAAATTTGTCAACACAGATGAGTCTTTGGTGCTAATATGTGGATTTAGAGTATAATCTAGAGCTAAAAAGAGAGAAAGAATACTAAAATTTATAGTGGTTCACCCAAATGTTAGGCAACGTTCACTGTATGAGTAATTTTCACCAATCGTTTTAAGAGAAATTACAATCTTCCAGAAAGAACCTTCTAGAGAGGTATTACAATGCTATTTTTTATGATCGAGGGGAGAAATATTGATATTAAGTGATTTTCTCTTAGAAGGGTCTCCCCCTCCTCTCTGCCTTTCCTCTTTATATATACAATCATATTTGTTTCCCACCCAGCTCCTTGGGCCGTACTCTGAGCCGGTCTTGCCACTCCTCGAAATAATACTCTCTGGTGACTGAGATATTGGTTGGTCTTTCACGTTCTCCACTAACTCTACATGTATTTAATGCTTGCCATATGTCTGAAAAGCTGTCACGCTGTGCGAACGTGGGTGTGGTCGGCACCTTGGTACTCCTGAGGGGAGAATAAGGTCGACCGTATGATGCATTCCCTGATGCGATCATCCTCTTTTGGGTTTTATCTCATATTTACGGTCGGCGTCTAGAGTTAGTGTTTCTAAGAAGATACAATCCCTTACGATCTACTGACCCAACTATTTAATACTTGTAATGCCACGTGGCAACTATCTAACGGCTGACGTGAAGTGTTGAATTTTTTCATATAATATATTCTTAATTGTGATAGCAAGAATCAATATTACCAAATATATGCATTTATCTATGATCCTCCATCTGTTTTTTTTTTTTCCTCGACATTTATAACGAAATTTCCCCATTGGATTAATTAATTAAATCCATTCATACATGTTTGATTTTCTCAAACAAAAAAAATAAAAGTGCTTCTCAATGTGTAAGGGAGAAAACAGACTAGCATAAAGTCTCCTAACACATATTATATACGTCTATTAACACCTGCGAACGAAGCCATGGCGAGAGCAGCTCTCGCTCTTGAGCTATGGATCTGTTTCTCTCTCATCCTCTTCTTCCATGAAAATAAATAAAATTAAAATTAAAAAGTCATTTTTCTAATTTTACTTTTTTCACTTGGTTATTTCAACCAAATTCTCCTTTTGAACAATGAAAGCACTAAAACCCCACCACTCACTCCTTTGGATGACAGCTAGTGATGATTCTCGGACATATGTACAAATAAATATTGAAATAATATCATGGATATGATTCATATGAATTTTACTTTAGTAGTAGATTAATTAGAATATTTAACGGAAGGACAATCTCTGTGCATTATTGGAATCAACGCTACTCTAAAATTGATATTAAATTACATAATTTGAAGGAAAGTAAAAGTAAGCATTAGTTATACTCTACCAATTGAACAAAGTTCCACCAATAGGAACATCAAAGATATATGCGACCACTGGGAAATTTTTCCATTCTAATATGATAAGAGCTACTTTTTCCAAGAATATTGCTTACATTTGTATGCGCACGTGCCAGAAATTTTTCAGGAGAGTGATTTAATATAATAATTTTCACTTTATATTTCAGAGTTCCTTTTTTCTTTTTAAGCAATTGAAATCATATCATGGGTGAGTAATAAATTCTAAACAAAACTGGGTTATTTATAAGTTGTTCTACTTTTGAATTTCCCATTAAGGAAGAGAAGATTCTACTTTTCCATCAGATTCAATGGCTTAGAGTTATTTTGCAGTTTAATATACGAATGGATGATAGTTATAGAATTTTTGCTTACACTTAAAAAGACTTCCTTAATTGACTCAACGAGCGTAGAAACATGGACAGATCATTTTTAATAGCATTCTTTAGGGCATTATCATATATTATATTATGACAACATGATAATTTGGCCTAATATCATTAGACAATAATAAGCTTTTTTTCTTCTTCTTAGTTCATAGTATTTAGACTTTTGATATTTATCACTGTTTCTATATCGGTACCAAACAAAAGTTTTTTAAAACTATCGATCCATTTAACATTCTGGTAGTGAGTGACAAGTAATAACACTATGAAAAATATGTTTATTTCTAAGGTAACTTTTATGAAAATATATTTGTTTTTTTAGGAACTTCTATAGTCGAAGATATATGTTTTGCATATTCTTAAAGGCAAATCACATTATTATTCTGAAAGTATTAAAATCTAATAGAACTCAATAAAGATCTATAATGCATGGTCTATAACTGCACAATTAATATCTAGTAGGATATGTTTTTGCAGCATCCCAAATTCTAAACATTTTTGGTATAGAAAACAATGACATATGTTATTCTATTGGGAGATCCTAATTTTTACAGGAAGTCCCCTGAAATTTAATAAGAAATAGAAAAGTGTTCAACAAAAAAATACTTGTGTGTAACAAATGCACGCTCTTAAAGCTCGTTTAGTTCGTTGATTCGAATTTTTAATTCGAGTTAATATGTAACTTTATGTGAGAGCTTTTTATTATATCAAAATTTGAATTCTAAACTCGAATCAGTAAAATAAACAGGCCTCTAGTGTACACCGTTAGACTGATCGACCGCACACGTACGTGTGTGAGGGTGTTTAAGGCACTTTCAAAGGTAAGCTTCGCACAAATTTAACTATTAAAAATACCCATTAAGTTTTTTGGGGTTATAGATGATATTTCTTCTATACTTTTGCAGTTTTTTTCATTTTCATTTTTTATTTTTTTATTTTTGGAAAGACAATAAAAGGGAACAGTAGTGGGATTCTTATATAATTTTCCTTTTTTTAATAAAAAAAGATAAGAAGGCCTCTAAAAAAAAAGAAAAAAGAAAAAAGAGATAAGAAGGATTCTTAAACAATCTCGATCGTGAGAATTATTCCTTTCTTATCCTTAGTACTAGTCTTCTTTAATTAGTAATTATGTGAAAACCGTCCGTCCACAGTTTTGAGACCTCGTTGTCTTACTTCTATATGTAGGAAGGAAATTAGTTATAGCTCTCCAACCCACCTCAAACTCAGCTGTATATATGCAGAGTCAACAAACAAAGCTCCCGAATGTATGCAAAAAAGTTGCTGATCATCAATGGTAATATTTCTGCCTGCAGAAGTAAACAGGGCGTGATATTGATTCGGCTCATACTCCAATCTTTGCTTACAAATTGAATTAAGCCTCTGACAAGAGAACGAGCCGAATCAATATCACTCTTGTATGCTTTTTGCATATTCATATACACAATATGCATATATATGTATGTATATATATATATATATATATATATCTATATATATGTAGTTATATTTCGTACATAACTATATCATGTTCTTCTGTACTTTCTGTTTTTTCCTCAACCGTTGCATGTTTTTCCATAACATAACCATACATACTGTAAGTACATACGCAGAATAAATATGGTACTATTGATCATCAAATTTAATTTCCTGCAGAAATTATGGTCTAAGAATCCGTGTGTTTGTGTTTATATATGAGCATGTATGTATTTATATATGCGTATGTTACATATATATATATATATATATATATTCTAAGCATTTCCCAAAATGAGTTTTATGGAGTTAGGTGAATTCAATATTAGCCGCCTATCGGCATTCTAGCCTCTCTTCTCTTTTAATGGCTTATACGAAAGAGAATCCAATACTTCTTGATCCTGAACATCTCAACCAAGAACTGCTCCGAGGATATCTTTGCTTCGGACTACAAGCCTTTGGAGCAAGGATTTGTGTCATGATTCGGATCATGGTTCGTGACTCGTTACAGTGTTTTCTCTCATAAAAAATACACGTAAATTGAGAATGATTCTGACTCATAGTTCTGAATCCATGAACGAAACGTCAGAAACTCAGTCTAACTCAAATGTGTATATATTGTCCATTAAAGGTCAGTTCGAAACTATTCTGATCAGTTTTTTAATTTGGTAGCATAACTGTCATAATAATAATAATAATAATAATAATAATAATAATAATAATAATAATAAACTAGTGGTTTATAAGTACCAATATATTGGATGCATATCCAATGTAATTAGAAGCCATTAATATGTCCATTACCATATATACCTACATATATATAGATATGTGTGTGTGTGTGTAGTTTCTGGAAACGATCAGGTACAGACAGACATGTATATCATGTGTATATTGATGTCTGTACTTGTATATTTGCATGCATGATCATAACACTCATTTGTCTGAATTTTGTTTTCCAGCTCATGGGATTATGATCTCACAGTGATCATTGCTTAAACAAGTACTGGTAATTAATGGATAGATTTATCTGCGTCTGTTGATCATAAGATCTCTATATTAATAAGCATTAATTTCAAGCTTTGAATAAATAGTGGAGTTGTAATCTTAAACTCTCAGAAGCAACCTCGTACCAAGTAATCGTTGACACCAAGCTTTAATTATGTGCATATCAAAGACAATAAAATATCAAAGAGAGGACTAAGTCTGATCATACTTAAGATGACAGATAAGAGTTATATTCCATGTAACAAATATTTATATTGTAAATCATGTGGACGAAATATAATTGATCAATATAAACAGATTAAGGAATACAAAAAGTACTATTATAATATTGCTTAGTTAGCCGTCCAAGATCTAAGTCAAATTAACAAATGCACACAATTTGGCATATAGCCAGCTAGCCACCCCACTTGCAAGTTTGTATATTTTCATTTTAGTCCTGCAACGGTTGCCTTATAAAGAAGATTTTAGTATAAAATTATTGGAATCTCTTGGTTTTTTTTTTTTCTTTTTTAAGAAGATCATCTAGTGAGTGGTTGACCCGGACTTTGAGTTTATGATGCAGAAAAGTAAGATTTTTTTTTTTTTTTTTCAATGCATGAAGCGAAATTTCTCTGCTCCTTTTTTTCTCAGATTTTGCATATGTATATGTATCTTTGAAAGATCAATTATAATTGTTAATTAGATTAGTACCTGAACCTCTTTTGATAACTAATACTAGTATTTTAATGAAAAGTTACTCGTAAAGATTGATGATAAGATAACCAAGAAGATTAAATTATTTACTCTATTCAAACAAGAAAAGAATGGTATATATAAAATTTAATCATCTATTTCCGCAATATCAGGAAAAGCCTCAATCCTTCCCACACTTGGCAGCATTCTAAGCTTTTGGTTACAATGAAAAAAAAAAAAAAAAAAAAGCAAGCCACACAAGCCCTCCATCTTTCAAAGAAAAGAAACAAAAAGAAAACCAAAAGAATCCAACCAATTTATTAATTATTTTAAAGACTAAACTCGCCAAAGCAACAATTAATATATGCAACAATCTTTTAGCAGTTTGCTACAAAAGGTTGGTGAGACTTCTATGTTGGATCTTTTCGATTCTTGTTCCACATTTAGAAATCATCACATTAAATTATTAAGAAAATAAGTTAGGATAAATACCTGTTTCTATTGGTGCAGCCTTGAATCTCCAGTAGAATTCTCTAAGACAACGAACACGACGGTTATTGCCTTCCTCAGTCAAATCTCCTTAGTTCCTTAATGGGGTGTTTTCTCTCTAGATGGAAAAGAATGAAAACTGCCGAATGATTTGACGTATTGGGGACCATAACCTAAGTTTCTATATATACTGCCCCATTAGGTTCCCATTAAACCTAGTTGAGTCAATATAGGTATCCACCCATTCAGCCCATATCATGTTAAGAGACTATTTAGGCTTTCCATAATTAGATCACTTAATTAGCCCAATTAATTAAATAGCTTAATATAATTATTGAATAAATATGTGGCCCACAATATAAGAAACTCACGTTTCCTAACAATCTCCCAGTTGGGCTACATATGATTCCTGAAATAATTATATCATACATAATTCCTTAGGCACGCAACCGTATGCTATTTATCCCTAGTCTCCACTTAAGATACAATCTGGTCCATCTCTTATATTAGCATGAGATCATGGCGGCTTTTGTCACCCTCAAATGCAACTAAACATCCCATGGTCACCATACCAACACATTCAATGACATAGATCGAGTATGGATGAGTGGCATGGAAATACATGCAATGTGATCTCCAACATGCCTATTTCCAACTGGTTCTGCTTTATTCTTTATGAGATCAATCCGTAATTTTCAAAACATAATGCAAGATTGCAAACAGAAAATTAACACATTCAGAGGGAAAATTATAAAACTGTAAATCCATCTTCTTTATTCTGCAAAAAATAAACAACTAAATGTTTATATCATAGAACATCTAAAATTAAAATCAACTCCTAATAAACCATAGTATCCTCAAATAAAATAACACCCATATGAGCAGTGTGCTCGTGAAAGGCCTTGGGTGTTAAGCCATTAGTTAGCGGATCCGCAAGCATGGAGTTTGTCCCGATGTGTTCTATCCAAATCTGACCACTCTGAACTCTTTCTTTAACAACAAGAAACTTAATGTCTATATGCTTCGATTTCGTAGAGCTTCTGTTGTTATTACAATATAGCACTATCGATTTATTGTCACATAAAATCTTTAGTGGCCTCTCAATACCATTAACCACACGCAGCCCTGTGACAAAGTTTCACAGTCACATCCCATGATTAGATGTCTCATAACAGGCTATGAACTCTGCAGCCATGGTAGAAGAAGCTATCAGTGTCTGCTTAACACTCTTCCAAGAAATAGCTCCTCCTACCAACATGTAAACATAGCCTGATGTGGATCACTTATTGTCTTGGCATCCAGCAAAATCAGAATCAGAATACCCGATGATCTCTAGTATGTCTGATCTCTGATAAGTGAGCATGTAATCATTTGTTCTCTTCAAATAGTGCATAACCCGTTTGGCTGCTTTCCAATGATTCACTCCTAGGTTACTTGAGTATGTGCCCAATACTCCCACTATAAATGTTATGTTGGGACGAGTACAAACTTGAGCATACATTAGACTTCCTATTGCCGATGCATAAGGAATCTTTTCCATTTCCTTTATCTCAAGTTCATTCTTGGGGCACTGACTGAGACTAAACTTGTCTCCCTTAGTTACGGGTGTATCTCCTGATGAACAATTCTTCATGCCAAATCTATCAAGAACCTTTTCGATATAGCCCTTTTGTGATAACCCAAGGATACCTTGAGAGCGATCTCATAGTATCTGAATTCTTAATACAAAAGAGGCGTCACCAAGATCTTTCATCTCAAAATTCTTAGTAAGAAATTTCTTGGTTTTGTGCAATAAGCCTATATCGCTGCTGGCAAGTAATATGTCATCGACATACAAAATCAGGAAGATGAATTTACTCCCACTGAACTTGTGATAGACACAATCATCGACCACATTCACCTCAAAACCATATGAAGTAATAACTTGATGAAATTTGTGATACCATTGACGGGAAGCCTGTTTGAGACCATAGATGGACTTCTTTAATTTGCAGACCATAAACTTTGAATCTCCAGATACAAATTTTTCTGGCTGGACCATGTAAATCGTCTCATCAATGTCGCCATTGAGAAACGTTGTCTTAACATCCATCTGATGTAGCTCTAAGTCTAAATGAGCCACAAGTGCCATAACTGTCCTAAAAGAGTCTTTCGAAGAAACTGGAGAGAAAGTCTCTTTGTAGTCCATGCCTTCCTTCTGAGTGAATCCTTTGGCGACTAGACAAGCCTTATATCTTTTGATGTTACCCTTCGAATCCCTTTTGGTCTTAAATATCCATTTATAACCAATGGGTTTCGTTCCTTTAGGCAACTCGATAAGATCCCAAACGTCATTGTCTTTCATAGATTTCATCTCATCCTTCATGGCATCAATCCACTTTTGAGCATTAGAACTATGTAAGGCTTGTTGGAAGTTGATAGGATCATCTTCCCCTAAGCCTACACCATCTTCATGTTCTTGGAGAAAGACGATATAATCATCCGGAATCGCACTTCTCCTTTCTCTGGTGGATATCTTTAATGGCACTTCTTGAGGTTGTTGAGTTTGCTCTATAGGTGCTACATGGGGAACCTCATTGTTGTCTTGTTCTGGAGTTGCGTCTTGAACAATGGCAAGTATTACAGCCTGGTCATTGACAATAACAATATTGGGAAGAGAAACAAAATCTTCTTCCTCAAAGACAACACTCCTGTCACGCCCCTAAACCGGGGTTAGTGACGTGGAGGCTCGTTTAGAAACTTAAACCTGTTTGAGAGAGAGTGATTAGCAAAATAATTTAATTTCTTTCAAATCCAAAACATCCAGGTATTTCTAAACGAGCCCCTGCATTCAAGAGAAATTTAATTTCAAGAACGGTGGTGGAATTTCCAACCAAACCAGTCTAAAATCACGTCCCTGGTATCATGTCAGGAATTCCCACAAGTGTTTAGCATACATGAACATAAACAAAAGTAAATATGACATCAACCACAGTCTAGTAATATTTAAGTTTACAATCCATAATCTCTTATACATGCCTTGAAATAAAAGATAAGAGGAAATACAACTCTTCACTTTCCTGAAACAAGTCCACGTCACCGGTAGTAGCTACCTACTCCGCACTACTCCTCGCGTCGC
>NW_010366660.1:71804-73344 GCF_000414095.1 Morus notabilis
GTGAGCGAAAGGCCCAGTAGGATATAATTTTATAAAGCATTCAAAATAAAGGTACTCACGGTCCAAAGATATACACCCGGAACCGATCATCCCTTTTTTTAAAAAAAAAAGGAAATACTCACATAATAGAATATATCTGTACAATGAAAGTGTGCAGCTCATCATACCACTAAACAAGAAGCGGATCCGTACGGGTTTCGGGACCTGCCCCCAAGGATGCGATTCCCACATCCCGATCTTTGTGGCCACCATGCGTTGTATCATTCCTTAAATAATTCATTTTAAGAAATGATACTCTTTAAAATCTCATTTCCAAAATCATTGGAAAACCTAATAGCATTCACATGCTATTTCTTTTAAAATCATTTACTTTAAACATGTTTTGTTCTAAAACATTTTCATTGGCCAAAATAATTTAAAATGAGGCTAACAAGGATATGGACAAGAATATCCTACCTCTCGAATGTCAAACCTGGGCTAGCCTTCAGTTCTCCTAGCCTCCGCTTTCCTTAAAGCCTTAATACTTGACCTTCTCCACTAGCTTTATCACAAAAGCAATATCTTAGGAAGTATTTCTCATTCCTAAAACGAATTAAGTTCAATCATGTTTAATTGTTTCCTATTAGTGTGCCTTGACTCAAATCCAATTTTCACAATGATTTTATAATTCAGTTTGGGGGTTCTTTAAAAATTAGAATCCAATTCATAGGTTGGGTTTTTCCTATTTAATTTCAGTTTAAAAACAAGTTTCTAGAGAAATTTCGGCAGCATGCCGGCATAAATAGGAAAAATGCCAAACCTGCAATTCAAATCCAATTTCAATATATATTCTCCAGAATCCAACAAAATCAGTTTCTAATCAATTAAACAAGTCCAATAACTAAAAATCCCCAAATTTCATTCAATTCCAACAATAACTGTTCAAACTCGAACCCTAACTCAAAATTATTCAAATCTAACCAAAAATAAACTTTCTCAAACTTAAAATCCGAATCAAAGAGTGGGTTTCAAAGGGTTTTACCTCAAATCAGTTGCTCGAGCTTCGTCTCCCTCAATTTTTCTGTTTTTCGTTTTTTTTTTTTTTTGAGATTTTCGGCCAAACTGCCGAGAGAGAGAGAGAGAGAGGGAGAGAGAAACCCGGAAAGAGAGAGAGAGGACGCCGGCGGGAGGAAGCCCGGAGAGAGAGGTGGCCGGCGGTGGAAGAAAATGGAGAAAGAGAGAGAGAGAGAGAGGTTGTGCGTGGGAGAACCAGAGAAGGAAGAAAAAGAAAAAAAAGAAAAGGAAAGAAAGAGAGAGAGGGGGGCTGGGCGCACGGGAAGGGAATGGGGGGAAAAGAAAAGAAAAAAAAAAGAAAAAGAAAAAAAAAGAAAAAGAAAAAGAAAAGAAAAGGAAAAAGAAAAAGAAAAAAGAAAAAAAGGAAAATGTATTAAATTTAAGTGTGTTTTCCAAAAATCTTTGGGGTGTAATTATAAATATTGAAAATGACTTAAAGTCCCTTAATTAATTATGAAAATCAAATTAGACACACTAATAATCCACA
>NW_010366660.1:73557-74230 GCF_000414095.1 Morus notabilis
ATTATAAATACTGAAAATAACTTAAAGTCCCTTGATTAATTATGAAAATCAAATTAGACACACTAATAATCCACAGTTTAGCATAATTAAACATGTTTAATTCTAGAGGGCGTTACAATTCCTTACTTTATCTTCTCCCCCAAACTCGACATCCTTAAGGAATCTCGCATTTCCCATCTCGAAGAAGGACCTAGTAGTGGGATTGTAAAACTTGAAGTCCCGAGAGCGTTCGGCGTATCCAACAAAGTAGCAGCTGACTGTTCTTGAGTCCAATTTTTGTTCATTTAGCCTATAAGGCCTTGCCTCAGCTGGACAACCCCAAACATGTAAATGCCTAATACTGGGCTTCTTTCCAGTCCACAGTTCATAGGGGGTTTTTATTGGGAATAGTGTCCTAGAAGCATGAGATGTAATAGGATATTTATTATTTAATTAATAAAATAGTTTATTCATCATTTTATGTGCATATATTTATGAATATTTTATGAATATCAAATGAAAATTCCGTGATTGTTTATGTAACCTTAAACATAGTATATAAGTGTTATATACGAGAGGATAATGTTTAAGGATAATAATCAAAAACATTGTTCATGATGAATTTAATTAAAGTTTGGAATCTTTAATTAAAACATTATTAATACATGTCATTCCCATTTAGAATGGAACGGTG
>NW_010366660.1:74249-74583 GCF_000414095.1 Morus notabilis
ATAATAAGATTATGTGGAACAAGGACAAAGACACAATATGAATTTCTAATAATTTCCGTTAAGCATAGAAATTCTAATTGAGTCTACCGATGGTCATATATAGGATGATCTTAATCCTGAGTTCTTAACAAACTTCAATTTATGGATTTATGTCTTCTGATTTACTCGGTACGGATTCCGAGACCCTGAATCCTATTCCTTATATTTTGTAGACATAATGAAATAGGTAGCTAGGAATGTTATTATACGAGATGGAATCCATTCCTTCTTGAGAAAAAAATAGATAAATAATTCTCTTGAGTGTTGATTCGGTACTTGGATTAGTAAGAGCGCT
>NW_010366660.1:77111-77553 GCF_000414095.1 Morus notabilis
TAGAATCTGAAATGATGGGTTACACTCATGAAAATGTAATCAATTTGTTGATTATATTTTTGACCAAAATAACGGTAGTTGATAAATATGAAAAAATGAGATTTTTTGATTATATTTATCAATTGAGAAGGTCTCAGTTCAATTTATGATATTTTGACCTACCCTACGGCGGCACTGTGTTCGTGGTAAATTAGATTATCGTTGGCACCCAAAATTAAAACATGATTTATGTATTTTTCATGTGCATCATGCATCATATTTAATTGTGCCTAAATTAACATGCCTTGATATTCATGCACATAAATGATTAGATGAATATTCTATTTATTTCCAACAATATGTCGAATCCCATTATCACACTACTAGCGACTGAAAAATTAGACGGTGATAACTATGCTAAGTGGAAAAGTAACATGAACATACTGTTAGTCTGCGAAGACTA
>NW_010366660.1:80548-81051 GCF_000414095.1 Morus notabilis
GGAGAGGCAAGCTATGTTCTTGGGATTAAGATTATTCGAGATCGCAAGAAAAAGCTTTTGGCGTTATCACAGGCATCTTATATAGACAAAGTGTTGTCTAGGTATTCGATGCAGAATTCCAAGAAAGGGAATTTGCCTTCTAGGCATGGTATTCACCTTTCTAAGGAACAATGTCCAAAGACTCCACAACAGGAAGAAGATATGAGACGGTATCCCTACGCTTCAGTTGTGGGAAGCCTTATGTATGCCATGTTGTGTACAAGACCAGATATCTGCTATGCAGTGGGAGTGGTCAGTCTCTACCAGTCCAACCCAGAATTAGATCATTGGGTTGCAGTAAAGTGTATTCCAAGTATCTTAGGAGAATGAGAAACTATATGTTGATATATTCCGGAGAAGATCTGTCTCTCACCGGATACACAGATTCCGATTTCCAATCGGATAGAGATAGTCGACGGTCGACATCTGGATCTGTGTTCACTCTTAATGGAGGAGCCGTGGTA
>NW_010366660.1:81696-88930 GCF_000414095.1 Morus notabilis
ATAATGAGATTATGTGGAACAAGGACACAGACACAATATGAATTTCTAATAATTCCGTTAAGTATAGAAATTCTAATTGAGTCTACCGATGGTCATATATAGGATGATCTTAATCCTGAGTTCTTAACAGACTCCTATTTTTGGATTTGTGTCTTTTGATTTACTCGGTACGGATTCTAAGATCCTGAGTCTTATTCCTTGTATTTTGGAGACATGATGAAGTAGGTAGCCGGGAATGTTATTACACGAGATGGAATCCATTCCTTCTTAAGAAAGAAGTAGATAAATAATTCTCTTGAGGGTTGATTCGGTACTTGGACCAGTAGGAGCTCCGATTCAAGGATAAAGAAGTAATTAGAGAGGTTAACGGATTTTACCTTGTTCTAATTATGAATTATTTATGGAGGATTGATCTATATGCAATGACTATATCAAATGGACACTTCACAGTTTAGAAGTAATTTATATCTATAATTTCGAGAGTGCAATTCCAAGTTTATAGTGGAGTAACTATTGGAATTAATAGAATTAATTAATTAATTAAAGTGTTTAATTGATTATTAATTTTATTGGAGCTCGGGATTATAGGTCCATTAGTCCCCTCGTCGTCCTAGTAATTCTACTAGACACATAGGGCAAAATGGGAATTTTAGAATTATAGAATTCTAAAATTAAATACTTGAAAATAATTAATTGAGAATTAATTATTATTTAAATAATGTGATTATTTAAATTTGAATTTGAACACATCTAGATTTATCCATTTAAACTTATTTGATAAGTTGTTCAATTTAGAATTCAAATTAATTTAAGTTTGACTTAAATTCGAATTTGAATTTGAATTAAAATTGGACTACAGGATAAAGGATTATTTTTTCTCTTCCTTCCCTATCTGAATTGGCGCCACACACAGGGTTAGGAAACCCTAATATGGCCGGCCACCTTGGAGATAAGGGGAAGGGATTTTTGTTCTGAAATTCAAAAATTAGAGATAAGGATTTGATCATGTTTTGAAGTTTGACTTCTACTCTTTAAATATGAGGATGATAGAAAATTGTGGACACAATTTTTATAACATTTTTTCAGCCCTAATTGTTGGTGGCCAAAATTCATAGAGGAAAAGGAGAGAGAAAATATTTTTTCTCCAAAAATTTCACATCGTGCATGAGTTGGGGTTTGTGGAAATTCGAGCGTTTAAGAAACCTGTTTTGTCTCACGTGTGCCCACACACACGTCCACGTGGAATCGAGGAATTGACGTGGAAGACTTTGGTATTCTAAACACAAAATTGGAGTAAGGACTGTTCGTGGTCAAAGAATTCAAGTTATCATCCGAGTCAGCTTCCAGGTATTTTTCCGAATTGAATTCTTGATGTAAATTAATGCGATTAATTTATTCGTGCATAAATTAATATAATCTATAGAGTATCACAAAAGTTTTGTGAAAATTTTTGTTATACACGATCCGCCTTCCCCACGCTTCCGCACCCGAATTCGATTCGGGAACTAGCAGTTTTGGCCACTGCTTTGCTTGGAACCCTGTTAAGAATATAAATTGCAGTCTTTAGTGCTTCTCCCTAAAGTGATTCAGACAAGGAAGAATGACTAATCATGCTTCTCATAATGTCTTTACGAGTTCTGTTTCGTCTCTCAGCAACACCATTCATGCTAGGTTTGCCTGGTATTGTGTATTGCAGGACGATTCCACATTCTTTTAGGAAGATAGCGAATGGTCCTGGACATTGTTCACCTGATCCGTCATATCTGCCGTAGTATTTGCCACCACGATATGATTTGCCAGCCTTAATTTTCTTACTTAGTTGAAGTTCAACTTCGGCTTTAAATTCCTTGAAAACGTCCACTGACTGTGACTTCTCATGTATTAAGTATAGGTAACTGTATCTTGAATAATCGTCTATGAACGTAATTAAGTATTGTTGACCATTCCATGAAGCCGTAGGGAATGGTCCACATATATCTGTATGAATGAGTTCTAAGACGTTTGTAGCCCTGTCAACACCTAATTTTCTTGTGTTTGTCTGTTTCCCCTTAATGCACTCAACACAGACTTGAAAGTTTATCAAATCTAAGGGGCCAAGAATTCCATCACTCATAAGCCTCTGAACGCTTGTGCCATAGGGTGGCAGAATTCTCATTTAATTTTCGCTTTGTACCTCGTGCTAGTGTGCAAAATTTCATTATCAGAAGTAACAGTATCAAGCATATAAAGATTATCAATTAAAGAACCAGTACCGACAACATTCGAATTATGAGAAAGACTAACTTTATTATTTCCGAAGGAGCAAGAATAACCGGATTTGTCCAAACTAGAAATAGAAATTAAATTCTGTCTTAATGACAGTGCAACAAAAGTCTCAATCAAATCCAAATAGACACCAGTCTTTAATAATAATCTAAATGTCCCGATAGCTTCAACTGGAACTTTCTTGCCATCGCCCACGAAGATGAATCTTTCAGCATCATTTGGCGGTCGGCTTCACATGCAACCGTGCATAGACATACTAATGTGAGTAGTAGCACCAGAATCTACCCACCAAGTATACTTAGGTACAAAAGCTAAATTAACTTCAGAATAAACCATAATGAGAGTCTTTCATTTCTTGCAGAAGTAGCAAGTGAATTTCTCATCCTGCTTCTTTACTTTCTTCTACTTGAGTGTTCATTTTGCAGTATCCATAGCTCTCCTTTTGTTCTTATTCTGGGAGGTTGATGCCAAGTGAGCACTTTCAGTCTTATCTCGCTGAAGCCTTTCCTCTTCTTGCACACAATATGATATGAGCTCATTAACAGTCCATTTTTCCTTTTGGATGTTATAGCCCACCTTAAATTGACTGTATTGTGTAGGAAGAAATATGAGAACTAAATGCACAAGCAAATCCTCAGACAGCTCTAATGTCAGTGCCTTTAGTTTCTCAGCGATGTTAGACATCTCCATAATGTACTCCCTTATGTTTCCATTTGCTTTATACCTCATGAAAATGAGTTTATTCAGAAGGTTACTCGTTTCTGACTTTTCATTCTTGGCAAAATATTGCTCAAGTTCTTTGAGAAATTTCTTGGCATTAGTGCTCTCAGTAATAGAGCCCCGAAACGCCTCCGGAATGGAGCGTTTCATGATCATTAGACTCATGCGGTTAGAGCGGTCCCATTTCTCAATTTTATCCGTGTTCAGATTTTTCGTAGTAGCAGTGGGACGCTCTGTCCTGAGCACAAGGTCTAAGTCCATACATCCGAGAACGATTTCCACATTCATACATGACATTCACAGCAGTATCAGAAACTAAATAGAGAACAAAAATAAAATATACTCACAATCAACATTCATGTCATACATAAGCATAATAAACCATATAATACATACATGACATAAACAAATAACTCGAAGCAAGGTGGTGGGCCCATTTCAAGATACCTAGCACAACACTGATATTTAGTCTTTGGACCAAAAAATCAGCTTGTAAGTGGTACTCTCCGCACAGTAATCAAATATTGACAATAAATCCTGTCAAACAATAGCCTTCCTTTGGGCCGACTTTTGTTCACATGAAAAACCTTATAATTGTCACATATTTATTACCACAGGTATACTCATTATTTGGCCAAATAATAACCTTCCTTTGGGCCGATCATTATTCGCATAAATAACAGCGTACACATCTTTATATTCTAAAATAAATTGACATCCACAACAGATGTTACTTTGGCAACAATATTATTTCAATCAATTTATTTCAAAATACAAGACAATTAAGTGCAATAATAATCAAATAAAACAAAATAAAAAAAAAACAGAATTTCATTTTATTCAATTGAATGCTTAATTAATTTGCACTTAATTTCTTAATGGGTTAAAAAAAATTAGCCCAAAATCTCTAAAATTAGGTTTAAAATGAACCCATAATTGCCAATTTTAGCAATTATTTCTCTTTATGGTTGCAGGTATAGCCTACGGCCCTTATACTAAATCACAGGCCCAATATGGGCCCGTGGTCCATTCTTTTGTCACGGGCCCCAAATGGGCCCGTTACTCCTTTTTTTCAGTTCTGGGCCGAAGCCTGGAACTTTGCCCTAGGGTCGCAACAGTGTCGTAACCCTTCTTCTCCACTGGCGGCCGCCAGTCCCCATGCTATGGCTGGCTGGTCGAAGCAATAACTGTCCGGCGCAGCCCAACGGCTGCGCTTGGGAATTCAGACGCCGGCGGCGGCAAGCTTGCTGTCGGCAACAAAAAAAAATATATATATATATATATATTAATCTTTTCCTTATGTGGCGACCTTGGCCGCCGCTGGTCTACATCCCGCCGCGACCACCAGGCCGCAGCTACCCCGTCGGCACGGCCCAACGGCCGCACCCTCGATTCCTCAGCACCGGCGGCCAAGGCTGCCGCCAGCCACAACATTCAACCGAAGAAGAGAAGAAAGAAAAAAAAATTTCCAGAATCATCCGAAAAAAAAAAAAATTCTCTAATAAATTCCTTTTTCCAAATTTCCTTAATCCCTAATTTTCTAGATAATCAATTTTGTGAATAATAAATAATTCTGAATTTATTCAACAAATTTGATTAAAATCAATCACCAAAAATTCATATGATTATATCTATATACATGCTTTTCTTAACAAAATAAAGCATATCTAAAATTCCATAAACAAAAGGAAAATTATATGAATCAATCAACATGATATTCAGCCAGAGATATTGGAGATAAAAATTCTCTCAATAATTTAATGTGATGACCGCTCTGATACCACTTGTTGGATCTTTTCGATCCTTGTTCCACATTCCAAGAATCATCACACCAAATTACTAAGAAAATAAGTTAGGATAAATACCTGTCTCCATTGGTGCAGCCTTGAATTTCCAGTAGAATTCTCTAAGACAACGAGCACGACGGTTATTGCCTTCCTCAGTCAAATCTCCTTAGTTCCTTAATGGGGTGTTTTCTCTCTAGATGGGGAAGAATGAAAACTGCCGAATGATTTGACGTATTGGGGACCATAACCTAAGTTTCTATATATACTGCCTCATTAGGCTCCCATTAAACCTAGTTGGGTCAATATGGGTATCCACACACTCAGCCCATACCCTGTTAGGAGACTATTTGGGTTTTTCATAATTAAATCACTTAATTAGCCAAATTAATTAAATAGCTTAATATAATTATTGAATAAATATGTGGCCCACGATATAGGAAACTCACGTTTCCTAACATTCTATTATCCTCCACAAATGGCATAGGTGGTTGATCTCCTATATATCTAAGGTGCCTCGTTTTTGTGAATTTAATTCACACTTCAAATTTTTGTTTTTGTTACTATATGTTTTTCGTCACAAAAGTTCAAATTTTTATTCAAATCTATAATCAAATGGGCACTAAGCAGATTGATTATGTGATGCCAACAGGATAAACAAAGCTCAGAATTATCTTAACACGCCACTCTTTATGCAACAATTTTTCATTAATTATTAGCTTAAGTATGTAATTAATCATCTCCAAAAGCATAAGAGAAGAAAGTATGCCATGAGCTGAGAATCTTGCAACCAATTAAGCCCTTCCCATACACAAGCTCCACACATGTTCTGGCAAAACATGTGAGATGGTCATGTTAGACTTATATTCTATCCAATAACTATTGACAGAAAATGTAAACCTATACCTTACTAAGATCTTCTTCTCATGACCGGAAAAAAATATACATATACATATATATATATATATATGTATATATAGATATTAATGACGATAAAAGAGAATTATATATATATAGAGAGATTAATGATGAAAAGAGAGAATGCAAGTTGAAGTGTGTATGGTCTTCTAGAGTCCCATTTATTTCACCGATTCGAGTTTTGTTACAGTAAAAAAGTTCTTAAAAATAATCACATTTAATTTTTTACTATAATAACAAATTCTCATATAAAATTACATCTCAACTTAAATTAAAAAATTAAATCAACGAATTAAACGGGTCCCTAAATTAGTCCGCTTGCACTACTGCATATCCATTGAATAGAAGAGATTTTTTTGGGTACCCTATCCAGTATCCAACAGGCAGTGACTCAAAGTGCGTTCGTTTGGGCTATTAAACTTGAGTTAGCCCAATTCAATCTGAGTTTTGAGCCTAGTTGACTGTTCGGTAACCTAAACTCAAAGTCCACACTCGAGTTAGTATCCGGAGTTATGAACATCAGCTACCTCCTCATATTTCAATAACTCGAATCTGACTGCTACAGTTCAGATTCTCCACATATCAGCTTTTGACATGCGCGTCAGTGTTATTCCTGCTCTGTGGTGTTTACTGCTTGGCTCACGAGAGGCCCCTCCTTCGTTTCCAGAGCTCATTAATGCTTGCCTAGGGAAATTTGCTTCTCTTCTCTCACCATCTCCCATCTGCTACATTCGGGAATCTCTGAGAAAGGTGAGAATCCGGGCAGTCGATGCCAGTTTGACTCGGTGGGTTTGTGCCAATCGGGGTGCCTTCAGATTTTCCCTCTTCGTTCACCCAGAAATCCCTCAAATACCACCCCTTTCCTGATTCTGTAAGAAATAGCAAACCCTAGATCCATTCCTTCGTGTTCCCTGTGTTCTTCAATTTTCAAAACGGAGACAATTGGAAAGAAGAGAGTGGAGCGGCATCTTCAATTGGCCTTATATTTGAGTCGATGTAGAGTGGCACGTCGTTTTCGAGTGCATAGCTGTAGTCCCCGGTGCCATTGTTTCCGTTGTCATTGCCGTCGGTGAACTTCTTTAGCAGCTCTGTCGCACTCGCGTTTGGCCGTAATCGAAGCAGAGCATCCGGTCTCATCAACAGGATCAAACACGGTAAACACTCTCCCACTTATTACTATGAATTTTCATATAGGACAAGCAGATAGATTACGAGATAAAACATGGTTTGAAGCTAGTTTAGTCGTGGAATCAACCATTGGGTGTGTTGGAGTGATACAGGGGCCTTCGATATTGGTTGTGTTGAACATTTTTCATGTCCGAAACATAGCTCCTCAATTATTAGCAGTTGGAAAAATTGATATATAAAATATCCGTAATGTATTGTTTTTTTTTTTATGGTTCTCTTTTATTGACATTAAAAAGCAGTATTGTTCTTAATTGATTATCATGCATGAGTCATACCTCTCTATGATAGTCTCATCATGCAGTCATACAGTCCATACACCACTGGTTTAGAATTTATAAATTGAACAACTAAAAAGAATT
>NW_010366660.1:92742-149303 GCF_000414095.1 Morus notabilis
AAACAGGTCACAATGTGGAATGGAGGGCATTCGAATGCGTCGCCTAACAACCCAGTGAGCGACGACTCGGATGATGAATATGAGGCAGCTGCCGTCGCGGCTGTCCTCTGGTATTACCACACATACATGGAGAGACCCCCACCTCGACCTAAGCACACCTCCGCGTTGACAGGTATTATGCGTGTTGATTACTTACTTGATGGCCACGATGACATAATTCGGAATAAGATTAGGATGGGCAGTGACTGTTTTAAGCGTCTTAGTTCACTACTAGAAGGTAGAGGACTACTGAGACCCACTAGGAATATGAATGTAGACGAACAGCTTTTTATCTTCCTATATATTGTCTCACAAAGCCAAAGCAATAGGGAATCACAGGACCAATGGCAGCATTCGGGATCCACCATTTCCAAATACTTCCAGGTAGTATTGGATGCAATATTTAACCTGCGCCATGATTTTATAACACCCCCGAATTATAACATTACTGATCCAGTCATTGCGGCGCATGGAAGCAAGTATTTGCCATGGTTTCAGGTATGACAATATGAATGAGTCATATGCTTATCAAATTAATTGACGTAATTGATAATAGTTGTTGTTAATTGATTACAGAATTGCGTTGGAGCCCTTGATGGGACTCACGTCCCTTGTGTTCCACCACCCGGTAACCCCGAAGTATGACGGAATAGGAAGGGTTTTTACTCCCAAAATGTGTTAGGGGTATGTTCATTTGACTTGAAGTTTACTTACATCTTAGCTGGATGGGAGGGCTCTGCCCATGATGCGCGCGTTCTTGCGGATGCAACAAGTACAAGAGATAAAAATTTCCCAAATCCACCGCCAGGTATGCGAACAACAATCCTTGCTATACATTCAATATAGAATAAGTATTGTCGGTTGGTTGTCAGAACTTAATTATTGATTTGTAATGGTTAATATAGGGAAATACTACCTTGTAGACTCTGCCTACGCGAATACCAATTGTTTCTTGGCGCCGTACCGGGGGAGCACATATCACCTTCAAGAGTATAGGGCAAGACGTGGCCGTCCTCGAACTCAGCGTGAGTTGTTTAATTATACGCATTCGTCCCTAAGAAATTCTATTGAGCGCACTTTCGGTGTTTGGAAAGCACGGTTCCGCATACTAAAGTGCATAAATAATTACCCAATAGAGAAACAGATACAAATTCCTGTTGCTTGTGCCGTGCTTCACAATTTCATACATATGTACAACCATAACGACGAGCTACTAAACCAGTACACACGAGACGGAGTACCAGTTGTTGATATTGATCCGGAGAATGCGGATCAAGATGTTAATCAGAATCACAATCCTGATCGGGCAATGGAATAAAATCACAACTCCGCAAATCGTAGGGAAATGAATATTTTGAGGGATGAGATGGCTGCTAGCATGTGGGGGGCATTAGAAGCATATCGCAATCGGTAGTTACATATATTTGTTTCGTAATTTCAACGATTAATATGAGTTTGTAATGCTAAACTTATGGACGTTTTTATTATTATATATGAATGTATGTGTTTATGGTTTCTCTCTTTAAAAAAATTCATGTCAAAACTTGCTAAAATTGGAGTTATGTTTTTTTCAAAGGTGAACACAAAACTCAAGTTTAACATTCACAAACTAACTAAGTGAACACACAACTCAAATTTGAAACTCAATTCCAATTAAACTCACTTTTTTAACTCTAATCTTGAATTTCAAACTATTGAAAAGAACGCACCCTCAGTATTCCCGCGTCCAAACGAGCCGAAAAGGGAATTTTTGACCGTTGCGTTGGCGCCATTTTCACCAGAATCTCTCTTTATTTTTATTTAATTTGGTTTTGTGGGGTACACTTAAACGCGGTTGTTGAGAGCAATAACGTGTTATTTACTCTCCGCGTGTCAAACGGGGTTTTGCTAACAAGAATAGACAAAATTCCATGAAAATTTCCGTACCGTACGTGATTAATGACGTGGCTGCATATGATAAGGTGGATTTTTTTAACTGAGAAAAAGGAAGGGCATTTTTTTAGCATCTTTTTCAAAAATGACTATTTTATTTATAAAGTCAATTGACTTACCATCAAATCAGTTTTGATAGACTCACGATCAATCAGTAAAATTAATTAATTATTAATTAATATTAATTAATAATAAAATAATTATTAATTTAATTAATAATTAATAAATCGTTAAAATCAATAAGTGATTAATTGTTAAATTAATTAGTTATAAATAGATAAGTTAACTAGATTGATTATTAAATTAATAACACCGATTGTTTTTACAGTTTTACAGCATTTATGAAAAAATCTTTTAACAAAGGATTATTTATGCTGAAAAAACAACGTTTAGAGGGGGGGAAAAAAAAAGAGTTGGACCATAATACTTTATTTTAACAAGTAAAGGAGACGGCAAGACCAAAAACTGTTGACTTTATTCTCATGAGTTTGAGGCAGAGACAATTTGCTTCTCAACGAGGCTAATGGCGGCCTATAGTTGTTCTCTGGTTTGGTTTAGGCTTAATCCCGTAAAGTTTGCAATATTTCTCGGAAAATCAAGCCAGACAAAGATACCCCTCTCTCTCTCTCTCGTTTGACTTGTTGTGTCAGGTCTCTCTCTCTCTCTCTCTCTCTCTCTCTCTCTCTCTCTCTCTCTCTCTGTTTCTGTTAAGTCACTGCAAAGCTGTTTTCTTGGTTATGTGAGTAAGCTGTTTTCTGTCAAGTTGAGTAAGCTGCATATTAGGTGGTTCTAATATGCTGTTTGGTTGCCCAGAATTTGAGTAGTTTAAAGGGAAGAAAAAAAAACACAGAATAGAAAATGCGATTTTGGCTGTTTAGTGCCTGAGAAAGTGATGAAAAAAGGAAAGAAATGAAAAACACGTCGTCTTTTCTTAGCTAGCAAACGGAGCATAATATGTGAAGGCTCGCCTTTTCGCTATTTCATCTTATTTTGATTTTGATTTGATGGCCTCAGAGAGCAGATTTTTTGTTCTCGCAATTTTTTTTTGGACCAAATTAATATAATAACCTTTAGCTGATTATGAGTAGTTATGACAGAGTCAATTGATTTAATAAGAGAAGAATACTTAGAACACGAGGATCAATGTTTTTGTTTCTTTTTCATTATTTCGCTGGCTTCTTTAACAACCAAATAGTGTAATAAATATAATCCATATATATATATATATATATGTTTATATTTGTTCATATAGGGATATATGTCTTTCCAGATTATGGTACGTGAAGAAGAAAATGAACAGAGTGATTAGCATTATCAGTTCCTCAACCATGAACATTGTATCAATTTGGTTTATTAAATTTTTTTCTTGGCAGATTACTTTCTAAATTTTGATTTTTAATGGCAGTTATAGTCTCCAACACTAAAATAAACAAATCATTTATGAAATTTGACATAGTAATTACGTCCCAATTACATAATAAACTTACAACATTGTAGCTCTGATGTGATAAGAAAGTGAATTGGGCTTTTGTTCTTTATTACTAGTTCTGATTCTGATATGATAATAATGTGAATTGGATTTTTGTTCTTATCAACAGCAAACTGGTCAGGATTCCACCTTTTTCTAGCTAAATTGTGATTCAATTAAAGCTCAAGGAGTGTTTTTTTCTTTGACCATATATTTTCATCACATCAGACAATGGCCAAGGATGTTATAGTCAGTCTCTCACTGATTCCAGCTTCTGAGTTACTCTCTCACATTGTCCTTGACTTATTGGAAACTGCACAAGCTGCAAAACAAGTACTCTTTCAGAAAGAAAATTTTAGCGCATTCTCAACATACTTGGAGAAAATCTCGGCCATCTTGAAAGAGTTGTTGAAGCAAAACCTCAACCATTTGGAGAGCTTCACGAATGCTCTAGGGATTCTCGACCGAGAGTTGAAGGTTGCTAATCAGTTAGTTGTAGAGTGCAGCAAAAGGAACAAGGTTTATCTCTTAGTTAATTGTAAGAAGATTGTTAATCAATTAGATAGAAGTACTAAAGGGATTAGTCGAGCGCTGAGCTTAATCCCTCTGGCTTCTTTGGATGTCTCGTCGTCAATAAATAGCCAGATTTGCAAGCTGTGCCAGAACATGTTGGATGCAGAATACCGGGCAGCTGTGGCTGAGGAAGAGATCTTGGCAAAGATTGAGTTGGGAATACAAGAGAGGAATGGCACTCGATCTTATGCGAACGGTTTGCTAGTTCAGATTGCAGAGGCTCTTGGATTGTCCACTGAGCAGTCAGAGCTGAAAAAGGCATATGAGGAATTCAAGCGCGAGATAGAAGACACCAAGCTGAGGAAGGAACAGGAAGAGTCTTTTCAAATGGAGCAGATAATTGCTTTGCTTGAGAATGCTGGTGCCACGACATCTGCTGAGGAGAAAGAGAAGAAGTATCTTGAAAGGAGAAACTCTTTAGGCAGTCAGCCTTTGCAGCCTCTTCAAGGGTTCTATTGCCGCCTCACTCATGACGTTATGGTGGACCCAGTTGAGACTTCCTCTGGCCAGACATTTGAGAGAAGTGCTATAGAGAGATGGATTGCAGAAGGGAAAAATCTGTGTCCCTTGACAAATATTCCCTTGGGCACTTCGGCTCTACGGCCAAATATAACTCTTCGGCAGTCCATTGAAGAATGGAGAGATAGGAACACTATTATCACCATTGTATCCAATAAACAAAAACTCCAATCGAGTGAAGAGGAAGAAGTCCTGCAATCCTTAAGCAAGCTGCAAGAGTTGTGCGCCGAAAGAGATTTGCATAGAGAATGGGTGACCATGGAGGACTACATACCAATTCTCATCGGACTTCTTGGTGCGAAAAATCGAGAAATAAGGAGGCATGCTCTTAGCATCCTTTCCATCCTTGCAAAGGATACTGAAGAGAATAAGGTAGTGTCAAACAACCTTTTTTTGTGTGTTTTCTCTCATAGTTTATTTCAAGAGGTGTAGAGTGCTTATTTGACTTGGAATACTATAATGGTTTTTGAATTGAAGATAGAAGATACTTTCTATTCATGAACCAAATTACTGTTTGGCAGGAAAAGATCGCTAACGTTGATAATGCATTGAAATCCATTGTTCACTCACTTGCACGCCAACATGAGGAGAGTAAGTTGGCATTGGAATTGTTATTGGAACTATCTACAAGCATTGCAGCGCGAGATACGATGGGAAATATTCAGGGCTGCATACTTCTCCTGGTGACTATGTTAAAAAGTGGAGATATCCAAGTTGCAGGAGAGGCACAAGAGCTCCTAGAGAATCTGTCTTTCCTTGATCAAAATGTCAAACAAATGGCGAAGGCAAATTATTTTAAACCATTGTTGCAGCGTCTTTCTTCAGGTATTCTGGGAAGTCATATTGTAGGATTCTTCAATGTATGATTAAAAAAAATATATAGCATAAGAAGGGGCTAAGATTGCAGGGAAAATCTTAAATTCACTTCTAATCTTTTAAACGCTTTTGTTATTGTGGTTTATGATGTGATGCAGGACCAGAAGATATTAGATTGAGCATGGGTGAAACTCTGGCAGAAATCGAGCTGACTGATGACAGCAAACTATCTATCGTTCAAGACGGGGCATTGGGGCCAGTTATTCAAATGCTCTCACACAGTGACTTGGAGATGAAGAAAGTGGCTGTTAAATGTCTTCTGCAGCTCTCTAAGTTACCACAAATTGGCCTGCAAATTATTAGAGAAGGCGTGGTCGCACCGCTGTTTGAAGTTCTCTATCGTCACAGCTTACAACTACCGGCATTGCGTGAACAGGTTGCTGCAACAGTTATGCATCTTTCCATATCAACCACCAACCAGGAATCTAATGAAGAGCAGGTTTTGTTGTTGGAATCTGAGGAAGACATCTTTAAGCTTTTCTCCCTCGTATCTCTAACTGGTCCTGATATACAACGAAACATTCTCAAGACCTTCCACGCGTTGTGCCAGTCTCCTTCTGGTCTAGACATCAGAATGAAGTTAAGACAGGTAGCCGTTTCATGATCTTAGAAGGCAAACTTAAAAACCATCGTATAAAAGAAAAATAGAAGTTCCTTTCTTAAATGATTAATGGATTTTTACGTTTCTACATGATTCGCAGCTATCCGCCGTCCAAGTTTTGGTTCAACTGTGTGAGGCAAATCATCACGCAGTGCGAGCAAATGCTGTGAAGCTCTTATGCTGCCTGATGAAAGATGGAGATGACAACGCCTTCTTGGAGCATGTCAGTCAGAGATGCATTGAGACCTTGCTCAGGATCATTGAGACATCTAATGATGTGGAGGAGATTGCTGCTGCACTTGGTATTGTAGCTAATCTTCCAAAGAGTCCAGAGAGAACTCAGTGGCTTCTGGATGGAGCGGCGCTTCGAATCATTCACGCATGTGTCGCTGATGGGAATAGAGATGCCTCGTACAAAAGGCAGGTAGTGGAGAATGCTGTTGGAGCTCTTTGCCGCTTCACAGTATCCACAAACCAAGAATGGCAGAGGAGAGTAGCTGAAGCCGGCCTCATAAAGGTGCTGGTACAGTTTTTAGCTTCCGGAACTGCTCTCACAAAACAAAACGCAGCCATTGCACTCAAGCAGCTTTCAGAAAGTTCAAGAAGCCTGAGCAAGCCAGTTAAGAAACTTGGGATTTTCTACTGCTGCATTTCTTCACCTGAAACTAGTTGCGCTGCGCATTTGGGCATCTGCAGCATTGAGTCTTCATTCTGCATTTTAGAGGCTAATGCGGTTGACCCCCTTGTGAGAATGCTCGGAGAGCAAGATGACAGAACCTGTGAGGCTTCTCTCGACGCACTTATGACGTTGATTGATTCCCAAAAACCCCAGGATGGCAGTAGGGTTCTTGAAAATGCTAATGCCATTCCAGCAATTATAAAGTTACTGAGTTCAAACTCTGTAAGACTGCAAGGGAAGTGTCTAAGGAGTCTAGAGATGATATTTCAGTTGGATGAGTTGAAACGAAAATATGGAAGTTTAGCTCAGATGCTACTAGTTGACATTGCTCAAAAGAAAGCTGATGATCTAAAAGAGATCAAATCTCTAGCTGCCAAAGTACTCGTTCAATTGGGTGTGTTAGGTTCCCAGTCTTCTTTTTTCTGATTAAAAGATTACTGTAAATTCTTGATTGTTCTCTTCGAGGAGAAATATGTAGATTAATTTTTAAACTTGAAACCTCATTCTAGCGATATGCATATATTGGACAAAATTTTTGAAGATTGGCGTGGGAAGTTGTATAATTGAAATTGTGATCTTTTTTTTTTTTCCCCCCGTGTTTATACCTGAAATATTCTTATTTCCATAGACTCGGATGCGCGAATATTGATTCTATAGTACGATGTAAGGGGTGTTCATGGAAGCTTTTTTTTATTATTATTATATTATTGTAAATTACAAGGAGTTCTCAATAGCAGTAGCAGATAACAATGGAAAACTGTATAAAGCATGATCACGTAATAAAGAAGATTGAAAAGAACAATTTCTAGAAAATGCTCAATTAAATCTATAACCACATTGCTCATAAGTTTTTGGTCGTGCATGCAGTTTTTGAATATTAAACTAAAGCGTAATAGGCTATTTACAGAGAGAAGAAAAAGAAAAAGAAATATCCTAGTGTAGAACAGCCTAAAAACTAAACGCAAGAAAACATATGAATTAGAAAACTGGACAGCCATCCACAATGATCCCCGGTGCAGTTGGACAAGCAGCCAAAGGACAGCTCTCCGGATTGTTTCCCCACCAGTTAAGACCAATGTTTTGAGCTCCAAGAGCAAGGAATATCAGTATTGTCATGAAAGCAGTTCCGGCGTCCAGACCCCCGGATAGGACATAGTTGTTGCGCTTCCACCAGTTTGGGTGGTACCGGTACATGTAATACCCGGAGAAGAATCCGACCGCAATCCAACTTGTAAAGTTCACTGCGGTAGCTGGTGGCATCATTGATGTGGAGCCTAAGAGGATGGGCATGTGGATGAGGCGAATCCACTTTTGTTGTGGAAAGGCCTTGTGCGCCATCCAGACAAGGATAGGGGCAATGGCACCAGCAAGGAAGAACCAGTTCACCAAGCCATACTCACCAAGGTCTCCGAAGATCCTGCGGGGCCCAACGAGTCCCCAGATGACCGACGCGTCGTAAAAAACTCGATCCATTGGACAAGTCCAAGGGCTGTCATGTGGCAGCATGGAGGTGTCACATAGGTGAGGGATCTCCTCCATCAGCCACCATGCAGTTAGAGTATATATCATCACTGAAACAAGAGTTCCCACAACCTGCATATTGCAGAAAGCTGCTTTAGTTTCTGATATTCCAAAAAACTTCGAAAGACAGAAGAAGAGAAAAGCTTGACATAAAAAAACTTCACCTGTGCCATGAACATTGCCCTTGGCGGAATCTTCATGTAGTGACCAAGCTTGAAATCTGCTACAAAGCTTAGAGCTTGAGCCATGCTTATGTAACCATACACCTTGAAGCACATGTTAGCAACTGGGCGTTCCGGGTAGATGTACCCGATTATGTATTCGGTGATCACATTCAAACCCGGTTGCTGTTTCAAGGAAAAGATGCAGAAAACAAGAAAATCAGTAAAGCTACATTCATTAGATTCACAAGCTTACTAAAGATAAAGCTCAAAAATAACTAAAAGTTTGAAATTTGTACCTGGTTTGTTGTGGCTTGGATGATCCCAATTGGAAGAGTGAACACAATTGCAATGCCACAGGCAAGCAGTACTCCCCACCAAGGTAATTGGAGTGATTCATTGTAGTATTCGCAGGCAAAGATGATGAGACCAATATTCACAACAAGAATGACAATAAACCACCAAGCAGGCACTGACTTGTACTTCTTCATAAGCTTTGCGTGTATATCCAATTTGTTACCGCCTCGAAAGGCCCTCGTGGTTTGCCTCCACAAGTCCCTGCAGCAACCAAAATTAGGTCCAAAATCCAATGAAACCTCATTAACATAAATCTATCCAAAGAAGCAGTAACTATTATATCATCACTATGGATATTAGTGTATTACCTTCCGTTGAAAAATAGAACATGCACAAGTGTAGCGGAGAGTGTGGCAAATCCAAGACCATATGTCATTGCAAAGAAGGTGCTCAAGTTTATAGGCCCGACCTTCGCGTAAGTACTCCGGTCAAGATGGAACTTAGGATCAATAATGTTCAGGATGTCGTAGTCAGAACCGTTGGAGGTGAAAAGGCCGCTAGAGAATATCGGGAAGGTCTTGGCATTGTAGACATTGTACCAATAAGTGATGGGGGTCATGACATACATTATGAGGAGAAATCCAATGGCTACATTTGCGGTAGCAAACCATGGACTAGCCAGAGGGCTACCGAGGTAAGATGAAATCGTCGACCAATCAATCCCAAAAGAAAAAAGTCCGAGACCTTGCATCCCGGAACCTATTTGTTGCCACGTGATTGTCTTGGGAGCAACCCAACAGACCCAAGAGATGGATGTCAACAACAAGAAGAAATATCCAGGAAGAATGTAGTAAGCAAAGCTGCAAATCAAGACTATCATGAAATATTGTGTACGGCTTGTGACACCTTTAACTCTTTTCTCCTTCTCATGAAGAGCTCTGCAGCGTTCAAAATTTATATATATATATATATATATATAATTAAGTATTGAATCAATAAAAAAAAAAACCAACAAAAGAGAAAAACAAAAAACTAGATATGAGTTTAATTACCTGAATAATGAGACTTGAACAAGGTTAGAGGGCCACCACATCTCTGGGGGCTCAACAAGATATTTTCTGAAAATTCCAGCCCAACCGAACCCCAATACCTGTAAATTAGAATTATTAAACATTACCAGAAAGAACATGAAAAGAATTTCCCATATAATTAAGCAGTAAACTTCAAAAACATAAGATTAACAAACAAGTATAAACTGAAACTATCTACAGTTTTTCAATGTGTAAAACAAAACACAAGTTATGCAAACAGTACAATAACCAACAGAGAGGGAAAAAAAAAAAAGTGCAACATAAAGTTTGTAAGCAATCATTCGCTACTTTTCACAATGCTCATCCATTATCCTTTGTTCTCTTAGAAATTACTATTAAAAAAAAATCAATAGTTCCCTTAACAATTACTTTCTTTTTTTTTTTGAAATCTTTTTCAATCACAAAATTCACACTTCATAGATAAAAAGGACACCAAAAAGCTGGAAACACTCTTTTTCTTTAATTAAATCTTTTATGATTTCCTCTATGAATTATCAATCACAAAAAAAAAAAAAAAAAACCAAAACAAAACAAAACAAAAAAAACTTATTAAGATCCCGTTCACTTCGCTGATTCGAGTTTAGAATTTAAATTTTTTTACAATAAAAAGCTCTTACAAACAATCACATCTAATTTTTTTACTACGGTAAAAAGTTCTCACATAAAATCATATCTCAACTCAAATTCTAAACTCGTATCAACAAAGCGAAGTGAAGTGAGCGAAGTCTAATTCTTTTTCCCTAAAAAGTCAAATTAAAAAAAAAAGCATGAAAACAAACTAACCTGAGTGGTGAGCATAACAATAAAGGCAGGCAAGAAAGTGAGCTTCCTCTTGTACAAGAGCTTAACCGCCGTCAAAATATGCGTGGCGTAAACAGTCCCAGCCCCAGAATTCGCAAATATGGTGATCAAAACATGTTCTTTGATATTAAACGGCCCAGGATTCATCGTAAACTCAAAGGGCGTGCCTTGAAGGAAGAGCCTTGTGGGAAGAGATTTGGCCATCAGATGGCCAAGTGGGACCACCGCGATCTGGGCCGAGATGGAGGAGATTATCAGCGGCTGGGTTCTGTACCAAAAGAACTGGTTCACGAACGAGAGAAGAACGCAGGAGGCCAAACCCAGGACCCACATTCTGAACGTCAACACCGGCATTGTGGGGTCGTCGGTTTTTGGCACCGTTAGATCCACCTGCTTCACCACGCGTTCGTCGGATGATTCTTCGTGATTATCATCGGTGGTGGTGATGATCTCCGGCGCCGTCCGCTCGCCGTCGAACACCGCCATTGGTACTTCGGCTTGCTCGGCCATACTTGCGTATGCGGGTGTGTGTAACGAGGAGAGAGAGGAGATGGAGTGAAAAAAAGAGCAGGAGAGGCGGTTTATATATAATGCGGAGAGTGTGTACGTAAATTAAAAATACTATAGGGGTTGTACAAAAACAAAAAAAAAAGATTCCGAGGAATCCTAGCTGAAGAAAAATCCCAACTGTAGCCAGTGGGGTAGGACTGTTGTTTGCCAGCTAAGCCATTGACTTTAGATGTTTTTAAAATTTTTATTTTATTTTATTTTGGGATCCCTTTTATTTTTTCATTAATACCATAAATTTGTTTTTGATAAAAACTAAAACGGAGTTTCTCTTGTACTACGTTTTATCTATAGTTTTAGTTTTTGATTATTAAATTTACTTAAAATTATATTAAATTAAAAAAGTATTCATAACTTATAAATTTTAATAGAGATTTGATGATTGAAAAATAAAAAATTATCGGTAATTTATTTTTACAGAAATTATTAAAAAAAGTCTCAAATTAAAATACCAAAAAAAAAACTACTAGATATTAACATGTGATCGAGATATATATATATATATATATATATAGGATAGCTAATACAAATTTAATTTTTAATTTAAAAAAATTATAAAACCTGAGATGTTATTCAATTAGTCAATTTCGACGGTTGGATATTTATGAGATGTTATGTTATGTTTTTGTGCTCTAATTAATTTGATTAATATTATTGTAATATGATGTTGAGATATGCGTAACACTATGATATATCCTCAAAAGGATGTATCCTCTACCACAAAAAATTTCTTTTAATTGTATAGGGTTTGTGCCTTCGTGGAAATTTTAAAAGTCATTTAAGTAGGTATTGATGAGCAAAAAGTAAGGGTGGGTATTAAAGGCTACTTGCCAGTTTATCGCAAAAAAAAAAAAAAAAAAAAAAAAAAAAAAAAAAAAAAAAAGGGGGGATTAAAAAGGTTTTTCTTGAAATTTTTAAAAAAAAAAAAAAAAAAAAAAAAAAAAAAAGTAGTGGGTATTAAACGTGTTACTTGCAAGTTTATCACAAAAAGAAAAAAAAATAATAAAAAAAAACAACAAAAAAGAAAAAGTAAAATGACAGTTTGGCTTTTCCTTTTCAACCCTAAATTTATTTTCTCGACCTTTTGGGTAGCATTTGATATGTCCTAGTTCTACCACCATTTGAAGTTGAAAATTAGGCTTTATTTACTTTACGGATTCGAGTTGAGATGTGACATTTTCTGATAGCTTTTTACTGTAGTAAAAAAAGTTAAATATGACATTTTCTGAGAGCTTTTAACTGTAAAAACTTAAAACTGAAAATTTAAATCGGTGAAATGAACGAGACAATTATTGAATTGTTTTGCTTTTTATTGTTGGTAAAGATAACGTTCACAATAAACGTGTTTAAATAATCAGATACCAATCTCGTGATAAATGTTGGTGAACAAAATAATAAATACCCCTTTTGAGAAGAGATAAAAAAAATAGAGAGAGAGAAAAATCCCGATTACTGAATTTTCCATGCAATGTTTTTGATACAAAAGTTTCCAATCTTAGCTAAACAAATAAATGGAGCATTCAAAAAGTGCTCAAACCACAATTTTCTTTTTCAATTTTTTTATTTTTGATAGCATAAAGAACGGTCGGTCAAGATAAAGTTTAGGGATCATAATGTTCATTGATCCAAATTTGTATCTTTTTTCATATGTTTTTTTAACTAACATATTTTTGGATCCATAGGAAGGTAAGAAGTGATCCAACGTAGCCCACAATTGCGGCTCCTGCCAAAACAAGTAGTTAGTGGCACCGTTTTCTCTGAAATAAATTGCAATTTGCATGCGTCCGCTTTCAAATCTTCTCAGTTTGATTTACTCAAAAAGGAAAAAAGAAAGAGAAAAAGTCTTCTCAGTTTGATGAGTCATCGACTGATTGTGAAGCAAAAATAATAAGCTTTTTTTTTTTTTTTCTTTTTTCTGCCAAGTGGTCAAGTTTGATTTTAAATTTTTAAGGGGTTGTTCTTTTACATTTTTAAGTTAAGGTAATTTGAGTAATGATGAAATTGTAACTTGAGTTTGTGTTTAAATGTGCACATTTGAGTTAAGATTTAAATTGAGAATCTTTTTAAGTTTGTGTTTGGATGAATCAAAACTTAAATTTGTATTTAGATAGTATTTTAATAAAAACTCAATGGTGATGAAAAATTTTAATATGGTATATGAGTGAAATTTTATTCATCTTTTCATTGTGAATACATAGAAAAAAAAATCACTCAATAAGAATTAAAACAAAAAAGTTATGACATTTTTAAGAATAGAAAAAATAATATTCATTAACTTGAGTTCGAATTTATGAACTCGAGTTGAAGGAGAAACTTGAACTCGAGTTTAGCCCCAAACTCGAGTTCAAATTCAAATTTTACAAAAGAACATGAACTTGAATAAAATTGTAACTTCAGTTTAAATTTTTTCTGAATTTCGTTGTAAAAGAACAACCTCCACGTCTCTCGTCCATTTTGGTCTTTTCCTCTTGCACATGTATATAAAGAATTTCGTAACCATATACCCATGTAAAATGTATTTTTTATGCCAAATAAATAGCATATATAACAGAACCTCTAGGTTCAATTTATTTATCGTTTCTTTCAGAAAGATACGATGACTCGGTTTTTCTGTTCTTTTTTTTTTTTTTTTTCAATTTGATTATTAATGCATGCATGAGATAAAAAAATTATCTGTTATTCAAAAATTGAATCCTTTTGCCTTCTATCCACTAATCGTAAAATGACTTATTCATCCTTTCTCTTTCTAAGAGATATCACGGGATCTTTCTTTTCTTTTCTTTTCTTTTTTTTTTTTTGAGGAATCTTTTTTTTTTTCTAATTTTGGTTAATAAAGGTACAATAATAAGCCAAAATAAATCTGTTTGAAAATTAGATCCTTCTTGCCCCATTCGCCAATCTAAAATTGTATTCCATCTTATGACGTCGCGACTTAAACGACAAGTATCTTAAATTATATTTATTTATAGAATTAAAATAAATAAATATAATATAACAACGTCTCATTCATTTTTTTTTTGTTTTTTTCCTTTTCCGGTTGATCTATCAGCCAATTATTTGCTTATAGACACGTAAAAATAGAAGCTAAAGGCAAAGTCCCTTTGATCAAAACTGCCAAAGGTATCAAAAAGACAAAAACCATCCTTTTCATAAGGACCGCCGTAAAGTTAATTCGTTGAAAATAAAAGGGCACAAAAGAAAACACCAGAAAATGCTAGTACTGGCGACGTATTTTGTCAAAAACGTGCAGAGACTTGGGCAAGATTTGAGCGTGGGGAGTTTGTGAGCTATTAATCAAAACTGATTTGGCTGTTAACGAAACCTACGTTCTCTCGAACCGAATGATCTTCAGTAACATTTCTTACACTTTCACTTTCCTCTTTCTAGCATTGCATTTTGCTTATAGCATACTTGGGCCTCATTCCTTTTGTTAATTCGAATCATAATTTAAATTTTTGCGAATTCACTTTTTAACTCAATCGAGCAAAACAAATGAATCCTTGGAATGTCTAATTACCGAACATTCTTTGTTTTACGCCGGTTGATCAATAGAAATGTTGTGCCAGCTTAAAGAGTGACTAAACACATATGCGAGATGGATCAATTGAGAATTACCGGAAGCTGAATATCAAGGAATAGACAAGATTGAGCGTGACCTCGACCTCACTGGGGCGTCCTTAATCATCCAATTATCGGCCGCTTAACGCGATCCATTACGTGCTAAACCCTTGGTTGCCACATGAACATTGGCTAGCTTGCGACGTGTATATAGTGGGTTGGATGGGGTGGTTGTGGGCTCCTCTTTAGACTCTCACTAAGGAAGAGATCCAAGGTTTAAACCCCAAGCCCCCCAATCTCAAAGGGTGCTTAACAATAAAAAAGGAAAAAAAAATACACAAACCAAACATAGAGTACCAACTTGTTTATGAGCAATTAAAACTAGCTAATAGGGTATTTGCCACTCAAAATCTCCCTGCGCGAGTGGGTTACCTTGTCCTGACTATTGAGAGGCGAGTGGTTTCACTTCACAATCACATATCAATGAAGTCGCACATTCACACAACCACATTGTAATGTTCCCTTGACCACAAGACAGGAAAAATAAATTCAGCCAAATCTTACACATCTTCTAATGGTCCTGGTTCATGCACATTATTGCGCTCTAACTAGTCAAAACTGAAACCCATTGACCGTTTGTTAGACCAGACAGCTTTCATCACGTGCCTTACCTTTAACCTTTTAGGGCCCTTATAGACTTAATCATGCTATAACGCTAAAATTCTCACTCTGGCAAATTATTGAGATTCTACTACGTCTTATCAAAAGGGGGTCATAATCTCTTTAATTTCTTTGTAGTCTTCCCGAAGTTCAAAAGGCCCCGCCGAAAATTGAGAATCTTATCACTGCGAGTGTACCTTATCTCACTTTTTCCCTAGAACTTTCAAATGTGTACGACCAGCATCCAATTAATAGCCTTGATGAAAACTTATTAGCAACATATTCTACAAAGGCGTTGAAATATACGGATTCGTGACATGGTTCATAACTCGTTATAGTGTTTTCACTTATAAAAAACACATATAAATCGAGAATAGTTCTGAATCCGTGAACCAAACGTCTATAAAGTACGTGACTATGAAACATGCCACATGTATGACAACAACGAGATTATGCTCCACAATATAACTTTGTTTTAATCAGTATGTCATAATGACTACCATGCAATTATACCGCTAGAATGTTGCGCAGTGTCTTGAGCAACGGGGGGGGGGGGGGGGGGGGGAAAAAAAAAAAAAAAAAAAAAAAAAAAAAAAAAAAAAAAGAAGAAAGAAGAAAAAGGAAAACCGATTAGCCTAGAGAGACACCAAATTTTGGATGAAATTAAAATCTACCTGGAAGCTGCAACATCCCTTTTGACTAGTGAGAATTCCAAGCCAACAATATGGCAAGATGACAATTACCGAATCCGATTTGCATACCATTAGAACATAAAATAGAGTGGATTATCTTTTTATCCTACGCAACTATCAGTCCACTATTGTTATTGCTGTTAATTTTCATAAACGAAAGATTACGTAACTAGATTCTAATACACACTGCAAACATTTCAAAAACTAAACAATCTTTCAGTACCAACTACGTTATTTAACTTATCACGCAGTACCAACTATGCTGCCACATCGCTTTGATTCTCAACTTGAACACTACTTCCGATTGAAACGTAAAGTAAAAAGTCAGAGTTTTGACCATGTTAAAATAACACAACACATGAATTCGTAAGACACTTGCTATTAAAATAAAATACGCAGTATGAAATTAACAGCAATTATTGACCGCAGGAGTCTAACCCAAAAAAAAAAAAAAAAAAGCACACTCCAAATATCTCGAAATGCCCCGAAGAGGTATAAGTTATAGAAAACACATTAATCAACACGGCCCTAACTACGCGCCTGTAATCGTGAGGCTGCAACTGTTGTTTTGCCTCTCATTATCACAACCTCCCCATACCGCGCAAATCCTACATAGAAGAGTCGTTTCATGATTTAGCGTGTCGTTGACAGACAAAAGTTTGTTTCGACATCACGTAAGGCCAAAAATAATTATGAAGGGTCGAGACGGTCAAAAAATTTCGTTAAATCACCTGCAAAAACCGCATAATTTCAACGCTTGCCACGAGGTCCGCCACCTGACCTCGCACCAGGATAGCGAGCAAATTGCAACCTTAAATTAACCGAGTCACGGTCATGCTCATCAAATTTATAACCTGCAAAATCGAGCTCCACCAATTTACGCTGTAACAACTAGCCACGCTTTGAACGGTGAATCAGGCAGAGCACTCAGATCATCAAGACTTGAATCATTTACCTCAATCAACATATAAACGTGAAATAGTCTAGCCTAATTTTTCATATCTATGAGACACCTAAAACAACAAATGTTGATGTGAAAGCCACCACTCATATCCCCATCTCCCAAAAAGGCACATCCAGAAAGAGGCGAAACAGGTCTCCTAACTCCCACCTTCTCCAATGTAAAGCTTACTGGTATTTATCCTAACATAATGCATACAGTGCAATAGAGGGGGCCTTCTTATTGATATAAATACACGTAGAAGTGGAAAGATTTAGGCTGTACAGGAGATGACGATTGAAATGTTTTTACCCACATATCACTGTTTTTCCTAGGGATGACTAGACATGGTCACAGTCTTGCTGATTGAACTAAGCTAGCGTCAAATTCACCAAGTCCCCATGAAATCGGCCAGAGTTTAGTTTTCCTCAACGTCTAAACTAACGCAGAAAGGTGAGTCATTTTCAAATTGTTGGCTTATGGAATTTCCAGAGACTTCTTTATGCAAAGAACTTGCATCGAGCCATGCAATGTAAAGAAAAATGTTATCAACATTGAAACAACTGAATGGTATCACAGAATCATCTTATGCAACTACAATCGACAGAAATACACGAGGCTATCTGCAATTTTGTTCACCACAGTAAATACTGGATAAAGGTAGTTACAAAATCATGTTATGTGATTTGGACTTGAGAGTTTGAGACCTTCCAAAGTGAGCTTCACACTTTCATCCGGAAAATAAAATCCAATATTCATAAGCTTTTCAAAGGTTAGCACAATCTCCAAAAATGTGAAGACCCTTTGGAAGGCTAAAGGAGTTTAGAATCATAAAAAATTGTGCATGTATTTTCCGTCCTAAAATATGTACAATATTGTCCATATAGTAGACTTACCTCCTATACATTATAATAGCATTGCTAAATTCGGCAAACTTACTACTCCACTGTTTTCAACTTAACTCGGATGTCATTATTTCTTTTTCCATTTTTTTTACCAGCAAAGGACAAGATACACGAAGACAGGCGAAGAATTATGCAGTGTGTACATTAAACCACTTACGGCAATATTTTAGTAAGTTAATGGCGCCTCATCTAGTAATCATGTGAAGTTTACATTAGAATGCATTCAACCTATTTTCTTAGTTTTCATAGGCATAATTTCTTCATTAATAATTCTAACTTACCCAGTCAACAGCCTAACAGAAATATCTAAATCAATAGGTGTTTCCATTATGCCTATTGTTTCCTTTATTACTGCAATGCCAAGTACTACATACTGCATAAAGCAGATTATTGCTAATAACTTGCACAAACTGACAATACAAAGATCCAAAAGACCTTCACAGGAATCTATAAGCTCACCTTGTAGGGCATCCATAGCAGTTGCTGCATGGGCTGGACTCAGAAAATCAACAAAACAAAGGACAAGAGGATCTCCTCCGGGCTGCATAGTTCAATTATTATGAATCTTTCAGCAACAAAGTATCATTAACAAAATGCTAAATAAACAAACAGTAATAATCATGGTTAAAAAAAACAAAAACAAAACTGAATATTGAATCTGCACCAAAAGGAAGGTAGACTTACATGTCTTGATTCCTTGCTTACAAGTCTCACTTCTTTGTAGCCAACAAAAGGACGAAAGATATCTGTGTAAACTAGTGAAGGAACAAACTGGAAGAAAAATGCACAAGGGGAAGAAAAGAGCACAAAACTAATGCCAAATAAAATAATAGAACCCAATAAAAAGATACGAGCTACTTCACGTCGTGTACAGTTGGCAGGCAAGCCCTCTACAAATAGTGTACTACTAGCATCAGGGGGAAGGGGAACCTCAGGCCTTCCACCAGAAAATCCAAGCGGCCTATCTTTTACAGTTGTCCCAGGGTCAATTCCCCCAATGCCCACAAGACGGGGATCATCAACAGTACGACCAGGCATTCCCCCACCCAAGGGTCTACCAGGCTGTCCGCTACCATAAGATGAAACTTGCTGCAACATCGTATTTATTAGTGACATTAACAACTTATGCATACACATACAGAGAGAGAGAGAGAGAGAGAGAGAGAGAGAGAGAGAGAGAGAGACGAGTATCCAAGAACAAAAACAACAATAATAAGGTACCGTGCTGCGCAAATAACGGTCATATGATGCATTAATGGACTCGGTATCTCTAGCTCCACGCATTGCTCCTCTATCATCATCACGGGGAAAATAGCTGGGGAGGTCGTGGCTTCCAGGGCCATCTACAAAATTAAGGGAATACAGATTGACCAAAAAGAGGAGAAAGGAAACACAATGATAATGATAGTAACAACGTCATGGCGCAGGAAACAAGGAAACAAACAATGTTCCACCAGAAAAAAAAAAAAATTTAAAAAAATGAGAGGAGGAGAAAATAATCGGTGTCAAACTGAAACTTACTAATACTACTAAGAAAAGACTCATAAGTAACATATTGAAACTTACATTTCTAACAGTTGTAAACTATGAAAACCTATAATTAGGTTACTGATACTGATAGCAATACATGTTCGATCCAAAGATGCTCAGCAAAATGAATATTTTATAGTACACGGATTGAAAATTATCACAAATTACTCAAGCGCATAGGGATACTTGTTACAACCTTATAGACTGCATTAATTGTAATTCACCAAAAAAAAAAAAAAGCATCAAATCTCCAAGTTTAAGTTTTGCAAACATATGAAAAGCATTAATTCGGTAAGACAGGGACAAATTACTACGCAGAAAATACTGGAAACCCAAGATTATTAGCTGCAATAATATAAAATCCCACCTTTACAGTTTAAGCTTATTTAACAAAATAACCATTCGCTACTTATGTTTGCAAACGTAATCTCAGATCCCCATTTCTTCAATTCTATCTACAAACCCTAATCGACCACTTTCCTTTCTCGAGCCCAATTCGCTCTCTTAATAAGCTTATTAAACAAATGAAAAACCAAAAATCGTCAAGTCCTCAGCTTTTCATCTCTTCCATCTCTTGGGAACCAAATAAAACACGACCTTTGAGACAGAAAAGCAAATCCCTAATTTAACAAAAATGAATCGGAGAAATTCGTGTACCGTAGTCGGAGCGAGAGCGCTTCCCGACGATGGGAGGGATGGCGGAGGAAGGCGGCTGCCGTGAGTCGCCGTACCTCCAGTACGAGTCCGCCATGCGAGTGGAGTTGTGAGGAGAGAGGAGAGAGAAAGCGAGATCTCTCGAAATTGATGAAAAATAGATTACGATTAGATTTGCAGTTTACACAGAAAAGAGAGAAAAAAAGGTTTCCGCGAATACACCGTGGAAGAATAAACAAAGCCCAGTAGAATCAGACAACCAAAAGAGTTTATCAAGTGATTGTTATGTTTAGTTTAGAATTAGTTCTAAAATAATTTTATTTTTTATATGAAGTTAAAAATAATTTAATCTCAGATAAAAATTATTTTTTAAAATATGTTTAGTGATTTTATTAAGAGATTATGTTTAGTTTAAAAAAAATTAAAATTCTGTTTAGTTATATAATTTTTACTCATCTATCTAAAAAAAGACATCTGTTCAAAAAAATTGAAATAAAAAATGAAAAACAATTTCAAATCGTTTTTATTTTCTAAGTGATTTTATACTAAACTAAAAAATAAATTTATTTTCGGTTTTTTTACATTTTTTTCTCCCAATCTCATTTTTTGTGTCTTGAAATATGTAAAAAATAAAAACAAAATTAGTTCCAAACACACTGTATATGTTTCTAACACTTGTTTCATTAGTATTTAGTAATGTCTCTGGTTTTCTTCTGTTTTTTTTTTTTTCATTTTATAAATAAGAGAGTTTATCTAGAATAAGAAAAAAAGTGAATTTTTTTTTTACTTTTTTAACCGTTAGATTTATACAAAAATTATTTATTTTTTATATTTTTTAATATAATATAATTTTAATTAGATTTTATAATCAAAAAATGATCTTATTAATGAAGAGGCCTATTAAAGGAAACTCTTAAATATACTTTTGATTTTTTAACATTATACCTCTTTAGTCTTTCTTTTGATCAAAAGTTTATTATGGTGGGAGTAGGTAATTTGCCGATTTGAGTTTTTATTTATTTATTTATTTTGTGTGCATTTGTGGCTCTTTGCCTAGTTTTTTTTTCTTCTTTTTTTTTTAATTAATAAGCATCCATTCTTTTGTGTATGTGATACTTTGGTTAATAAACCCTTTCATGGAAGACGAAAAGTTGGGAATAGAGGTGTAAAAGCGGGTGGGCCTAGCTGCACCCCCAAAAAGTTTAGGGTTGGCGCGGTCCCAAAATTTATATGATTTTAAAAAAAAAAATTAAAATATAATGTTTAGACTGGGTTGGGCCGGCTCTAAAAGAGAGAGAATCGGCTTTGCCCAGTCCAACCCGGCCCTAAAACCTAAAACAATTTAGAGATATTTATGCTTATTGCCATGAAAAATTTAGAGATATCGTGCGGAGGCCTCGGCCTTCGTGCACTGTCTCATACAGATTAATGAGAACTAGTGCCGTGTGACATCGTCATTGGTCATCTCTTGGCGCACCGGATGTTTAAAGGGAGGAGTTGAAGCGACAAAGATCTACTTACCAAATTGTGATAAACAAGATCGAAAACGGAAAAGTTCTGACAACAAATACTTGCGACGACAAACGGCGATCCTTGTAAAAAGATCGTCAATGGTGACAGCTGTAGTGCCGCCGATTATGGTGGTTACCAGCCAAAATACTGTCAATTACTGGCCAAGATAGCATCAGTTACTGACCAATCGCGACCCTTCGAGATCTAAGCCATTGTTTCTCCCAGACGAATTTCAAATCTCCACAGTTTATTATTTTTTTCTTTCAGAGTTTGCAATTTGTTGATTTTTTTGTTTTTTTTTTGCAAATTTTGTGATTTTTATTTTTCATTTTGTGGATTAGTGGATTAGTTTTGTGATTCCTTGTGCATTTTTGTGATTTTGGCGCCGTCGTTAGCGGCGAGTTTTGGTAAAACCAATGGTATAATGGTTCGTATTTAGCAGCGATACCGGCGCAAATAATGGTTGTTATCGTTAGATACCGATCGGTAACCATCCAGTATCTGGGTGGATACTATCTAGTATCTAGGTGGATACAAACAATCATGAAAGATACTGAATTTTTAGGTATTCTGGTGACTATTGCCACCAAAACTGGTAGTTGTTCGCCAGATACCATCGAGTATCTCAACTAGATACTAGTTTTGTGGCCAGATAATGGCGGGTATCTCTGTTTGATACTAGTATTATCTCCTGGTATTCTATGGGTATATTAGGCATTTTAAATATAATATGATAACTTGTGGTATTTTTTGTAATAATATATGTCTCTTGATATATATTAATCCAATTCAAAAATTTGTGGCAGTTCTCTTTAAAGTCCAAACATTTAGGACCGAATTGGGCCTCGGGCTTGCCCGTTTAACTCGTGTCGAACTTATAGTTCTTGTTAGGAGGTAGGATTGCAATTTGCAAGCTACTACGAGATTGGATGTATTAATCTATTTTTTACTTTATGATGTTTGTTAATTGCCAAATTAACCTTAGTGATAAGACTTTTGGTTTATGATTACTGGAAAAGCACACAATTAGATCACTATACTAAGGTTAATTTGAAAATTTTAAAGGTTAAAATCGGTGTTGACTATAAAATGGTACAAATTTGCTATACATTTGCAACACTCTAAAATTAACGGTATATTTTTTTAATAAATCTAAAACAAAATGTACAAAAACATAAATAACCCTTTCTGTTTTCTATTTGGAGTTCTAATCTTTATTGTCGTTTGTGCGTGTCATTTTTAGTTCTCCTGGCTTTCACGTTTGTTGTCGTTTTTAGTGTATCTTTCGTTTTAATTTTACTGTCGTTTTTAGTATCCCTGGCGATTAAAATTCTGTTGTCGTTTCCCTAAGAAAAAAAATCTGTTATCGTTTTCAGTGTTCCTGCCTTTTTTCTTTTATTGTTCTTCTAATTTGGTTGTCGTTTAAGTTTTCATGTCTTCAAAGTTCTTGCTATTTTTCACTTTCTCATAGTTTTAAGCCCCGTTCATTTCATCGATTTGAGATTGTTACACTAAAAAATTCTTAAAAACAGTCACATCTAACTTTTGTGCTATAATAAAAAGCTCTCACATAAATTCACATCTTAACTCGAATCAGCGAACTAAACGGACCCTTAATATTAATGTCGTTTGTACTTGCATTGTATTTGTTAGTATTCATGTCGGCCTTAGTGTTCATTGTTCTTTATCTGTAGCTTTTCATTTTGTTGTCGTTCATTGTGTTCCTATTTTTTAACTTCCTCCTGGTTTTCATTTCGACGGCGTTGTCCTTTTTATTTTGTTGTTTTTATTGTTGAGGTCGTTTTCTAATACGCTGATACAACTATTAGCATCACAACCCCACTTGAACAGATGATTTGAACTATCCCTTCACCTCCTAACTTTGTCTTTTTCAGCCCCACCTATTTTCTAAGCTTAGCTTTTTTTTTTCCCCAATTCATTTATAGTCAACATCATCCACTGCTGGCTCCGGGATAACTACATTATCTTCCACCGTAAACATTCTTGAAAATCCTCTCATCTGCAAGTTTGCTTTATAAAGGATCTTCCACTTTCTCCTCATATTGCAAATCTAAATTGGTATTCGATGGCGGATTTCAGAGGCCAGCCCCTCTACAACTGCAGAAATTGCAAAAATCCTATTGCCCTGCGCGACGACCTTGTTTCCAAGAAGTTTTGGGTACAAAGACTTACTCTACTTTGTTGTTGATTTTTATTCTGAATCTGAAATTGTTATGCAAAAATTTGTAGATTGAGTTGTTTTTTAAACAAAAGGGTTTTTTTTTTTCTCACTATCTCGACACATGGATTAAGAAAAAAACAGGTTCGAGGACCTCAGTAGTATCTAACACCACGACTAATAAAATATAAGCTTCTATTAGTGTATGATAGCATCTTATATGGATTAAGCAGATTGATTGAGTTATTGGTCATTCATGAACCAAATAGTCAAATCATTCATGAACCACATAGTCAATCTTTTCTATAGATATCCATTTTATGGACAAGATATATATTTACGACACATATATTTCAAATCATGTGCTAAAAAAATCCCATTTCAGAGAAAATGATTTCTCATCCATTTGGCTCAAAATTTTGATGTTTTAGGCGAAATCTGGACCTGCATATCTGTTCTCTCATGCAATGAACGTCGTTGTGGGGCAGAAAAAGGACAAAGAGTTGATCACTGGCGTTTTTTCTATTGCTGACATCTATTGCAGCAACTGCGGCGAGGTACTAGGTTGGAAGTATGTGAGAGCTTATGATGCTACTCAAACGTATAAAGAAGGGAAATTCATAATCGAGATAGCTAAGGTTGCAAAGTTGTACTAGAAAACAGTGATATTCTCCCATGGGATTGTATTACTAAAGTAAATAATGTCATTGTATGAATTGATCAATGGATGGTATTTAAGTTTCTGTGCCTATATATGTATGGACAGTGCAGTAATGTGTTTTATGTTTCGAGACGTTTGGTAGATAGATTAAAATTATAAGATTAAAATTATTTTTAATTTACGTGTATTTTTTGTGAGAAAAAACACTATAAAATAATGAATTATGATTCGAATCGAGGTACGAATCTCCTAACTAACTTACGTCTGGTGTAACAGTTTTCATATAAATTTGTAATTTTTTAACGTAATATGATAAAATTGAAATAAGTTAGTGTTAATTGTATTGAGCGGTATATTTACAAAATGAGTGTTACATCAAAAGCCAACAAAATTATTATATTTGCAGAATTGGTACGGTCCCCGGACTGAAGAAATTTTTGCATTAATGATATTGAAGATTTTGATTGAGTGTTCGTTTGGTTGGAGGATTCAAACTATGTGATTCGAATTATTTTTGATTTACGTGTATTTTTTATGAGAGAAAATACTGTAGCGAACCACGAATCATGATTCAAATCAGGAAACGAATCCATCTACCAAACGCCCCATAGGTTTTTGTTTTGCTTACAGAGAAAAAGGACTCAGGAATAAAACTCTTTGACGCAAACTTTCCAAAGAGGATGATGCATTATTTTACTTGGTGGAAAATGGAAGGACTTATTCGGTTTTTTTTTTTAGTCATGGTAATTTGAGTGTAGATTTTGAGTTATAATTTGAGTTAAAATTGTAACTTAAGTTTGTGTTTAGATGTACGCATTTGAGTTATGATTTAAATTGAAAATCTATTTGAGTTTTTATTTCAGTTGATCAAAACTTGAATTTATATTCAGATAATATTTTAATAAAAACTCAATGGTGATAAACAAATTTTAATAGAGTATATAGGTGGGGTTTTATTCGTCTCTTTGTTGGGAATGCATAAAAAAATTTATTTCAATCAGAATTAAAATGAAAAAGTTATAACGTTTTTAATAATAGAAAAAATATTATTCATTAATTTAAGTTTGAGTTTAAGAACTTGAGTTGAAGGAGAAATTTGAACTCAAATTTTAACCTCAAACTTAAGTTAAAACTCGAGTTCAAACTTAAATTTTACAAACGAACGTAAACTTAAATAAAGTTATAACTTGAGCTTAAATTTTTAAAAAATTTTACTCTAAAAAAACAAGCCCTCAAATCTTATCTGAAGATTCAAAATTTGACCAGTTTGGTGGTGTGCTTATCCACCTTTAGAAAAGCAAGTTCGGTACTTTGAAAATAAGCAGTTTCTTTGGCTTGGATTGATTGAAGAAAATGCCCTTGAGTAAGGGACACGCTTGAAGTTGGGGGGAGTGGGTGGGCGAGGGGGCATCCATAGTATTTGAATCAGCTAGTTGTTTCGTTCATTCCGATTCCTTGGCATATGCTTTGACACTCGAGTTAGACTTATTCAAATGTGATTTATGAAGTGAACGACCTTTTATTATCTCGAATTAGCATCCTGGGTTTGTTTTTTTGAAGTTTAATTTGAGTATAATTTTTGAGTTAAATTTGAGTTATAACTTAAGGTGAACTTGTAACTTGAGTTTGTGTTTGGTTGTGTACATTTGAGTTATGATTTGAGATAATAATCATTTTGAGTGAGTCAAAACTTAAATTTGTATTTAGATAGTATTTTAATAAAAACTCAATGCTGATGAAAAATTTTAATAGGGTACATGGGTCGGGTTTTATTCGTCATTTCGTTGTCAACACATAGAAAAAAAAATCATCTCAATAAGAATTAAAACGAAAAAGTTATAGCATTTTTAAGAATAGAAAAAATACTGTTCATTAATTTGAGTTGGAGTTTCTGAACTCGAGTTGAAGGGGAAACTTGAACTCGAGTTTTAAGTCATAAACTCGAGTTTGAACTCGAGTTTAAATATAAAAGAACATTAACTTGAATAAAGTTGTAACTCGAGTTGCATTTTTTTGAGTTTTTCACTCAAAAGAACAAACCCTTATTGATTATCTTTTTAATATTATTTTCACGAGTGCTTAAAGTAATTTTCTAGGTCTCTTAGTCCGGTTCATTTCACGAGGTCTTATTTCACCGATTCGAACTAAACGGGTCATTTATTTCACCGATTCGAGTTTTCAATTTAAATTTTTACAATTAAAAATTTTTAAATTTTTTTTCTACTGCAGTTAAAAACTTTTAAAAAATATCACATATCAACTCGAATTTAAAACTTGAATCTGCGAAACGAACGAGGTCTTAATAGTTATCATGTGATCAAATTCGTAAACTTTGATGAATTATCCGAACTAGTATTCATCATATGATCAAATTCTCCAACTTTGATGAATTATCTGAATTAGTATTCATTTGATGGAGTCCTTGTTACCATAGTTAAACGTGCTTTTACCATAATTATCCCGTGTTTTCTAGTTTGGGGTGGTCCAATCTTTTCTGCTTAGAAGATTTCGGCATGAAATAACTTTGTTGAAAGGGGAAAAAAAAAAAAATCTATGTTAGGTAACGAACAAAATACGCTATATGTGGATTTTTTTTAGATCGCCGTAATCATGTTTTTTTATTTATTTTTAAATATTTCTTTTGTTTTGATGTTAAATACCTTAATGTATAAAGATTAAAAAAAAGAATAAAAAAGTACATACCTCATAATTCTAAAAGAAAAATTTATTATTGCGTTAAAAAAATATTTCTTACTGAAAAGTAGTCTTTATACACTAGAAAAAGGAATTTATTCTCTTTAATACAATAATAATACATAGGTAAATATGTAACATCAAAGCCTAGTTATTTTTCACCACAAATCTAAAAAACAAAAGAAATTTCCATGTAATTGTGTATAAATTTCATGGCAGTTTAATATAATAACAAATAAAGGTGCTGATTTGCATCACGCACATTGTGCGCGCGTGAGTCTATATGATGAGCTGAAAGTCATCCCCAATTAAAATATTGCAGAAAAATCCTCCCTCAAACCAAAATATTGCAGAAAAATCCTCTCTCTTCTTTCTCTCTCCTCAGTCGTCCAAGTAACCATGACGATGAATACCTACTCGGTTGTCACACTCACTGGTCAGGTAAGTTCTAGGACTCTAGGTCGAGTCTTTGGAAATTTTTGTTATTTTATACGCAGGAACCCAAAAGAAAAAAAAAAAAAAAATATATATATATATATATATATAATCTTGTTTTTAAATTAATATTGTGATTTCTCTATCAAATAAATTTTCAGAATATTTCGTTAAATTCTAGTCATTTAAGTACTAATCTTCTACTAAATATCTCTCACAGTCCAAGGAAAGAATAATAAAAAAGGAATTTCTTGAATTCCCAGTCTAATTGTTAAAAAATTAAATGATCTATTTTTGATTTTACAGCTCAGATCCCCATCCATTGCCCTTAAATAACAAAACTTTAATTAATCTGCTTTGCATTTCCATTTTTTTTTTTAAAATTTCATGCTTTTTTTAATCCGAAGAAGAAATCTTTTTTCCTTTTACTTTAATTAATCTGCTTTGCATTTCCATTTTTTTTTAAAAAAATTCATGCTTTTTTTTAATCCAAAGACGAAATCTTTTTTCCCTTTTTTGTGGGTTTTTATATATTTTTTTATTTATTACTTGTTCTTCTTGATTGATTGATTACTAGTATTATTTGGCTTTTGGTGTTCTTCTCGTTCACTCTTCCATGCCAATCACGTCTCTATCACACCAGTAGAAAAAGCCCATTTTTTTCTTAATTTTGGAATCTTTGCTCATAAATTTAATTCACTTTGGTCCAATCTTGCACGTTAACACCAATTTGTGCTCTTATCTCCTGCTCCCGGCACTTGGGTCATCATTGATCTTGTTGTAGGTAAAGAAATTGATGCTTTTTGTTGTTTTTTTTCATCTCTAATTATTCATGTTTTGGTTTCATCAGATTGTACTGTGACTTGGGTTTCCATTTCTTGACCTGTCTGATTTGATTTTTAATTAAGTTTCCTTTTTCCTCTTTCTGGTTAATTGGCAGTGAGGTGTTTTAAAGCTGAATTTTTGTTAATTAATGGCGGATTTGGTAGGGCCTAGATTATACAGCTGTTGTAATTGCCGGAACCATGTTTCTCTTCATGATGATATTGTCTCCAAAGCTTTTCAGGTAAGACGCACTTATGTTTTACCAAAATTGTAATAAATTTCTTTTTATACTACCAAGTTTGAGTGTGAAGAACTCATGTGATCATTGTTTTGAAAAGTTGAAACGCTTGAAAAACTGTGGTATGCTTCATTGTTTTGGGGATTTTTTAGAAGTTATTTTCAGAAAACTATCAATTTGTGAATATGGTTTCTCTTGCTTTGTGTCAAAATAAGAAGGAAACATAGGATTAAGACCAGAGCTGTTTTAGGCCTGATTTTGTAACTCCATTTTTGTTTTTTCATGTCTGTTATATAGAACTGCGTTCTGGTTATGCATTTTGGATTGAGACTGTGGTAATAGGTAATTGGCTAGAATCTCCGTAACATTCTTTTTCGAAAATTATGTTCCTTCTTAGGGGAGACATGGCCGAGCTTTTCTGTTCTCCCACGCGATGAACATCGTTGTGGGGCCGAAAGAAGACAGACATCTCATGACTGGTCTCCATACGGTTGCTGATATCTCTTGTGCTGATTGCCGTGAGGTGTTGGGGTGGAAGTATGAAAGGGCTTATGAGGCGTCACAGAAGTACAAAGAAGGGAAGTTCATATTTGAGAAGTCCAAAATTGTGAAGGAGAATTGGTAATCAATGTGGTCTCTCTTTATTTTCCTCTCAGTTCTGTTATGTTTTGATGCAAGTTTATCAGTGCTTTGTGCCATTCATCTTGTACAGAAACTTCTCAGCCATTTGAGAATTGTCATTGTTTTTTGCTGTTCATTCTCCTCCATGTTGGAATTGGAAAGTTGTAAATGGAATGATTGTGTTAATGATGTTTTGGAACTTCTCAAGCATGACATTTTCTTGACTGTTTCGGATAGATAAATTTAATAACCTTCTGTTAGAAGCGAATGGCGCCATGTATCAAGAAAAACTAATCACAGCGCAACTAAGTTGGTATCCAGTTAGTGAAAAGATAATTTAGAACTAGATAAGTTTTGGGTTTAGATTTTAAAGTTTTTAGTAATCTGTTTAGTTCTTCTTTCTATTGCCTACTGCATGGGAGTTTGATAGTTACTTTGGATAGGATAAGATTAAGAACCAGTTCCCATTTAATTTTAAGTTAATAAGTTTTGCTCAAATTCGAATATATTTGGATTTCGTAAGTATTCTGTCAAGGAACTTTAGACTTAACATCAGATTGAACTGACCCTTTTATGGAGAAATGGGAAGTTTGATTTTGTTTTTACATTCTTTGCAACAATTTAAGGTGGACAATCTAGAAGCTCTTCATAGAGAAATGTATGCTTGCATTCTGTGTGGTTGTTTTCGTTTATAACCAGAAACGAATAGCGTCTTGTATCATGGAAAACTTGTCACGCCCCAACTAAGTTAGCGCTTCGTACCCAATCGAGAGGAAAAAGATGATTTAGAACTAGATAAGTTTTGGGTTTAGATTTTAAAGTTTTTAGTAATCTGTTTAGTTCTTCTTTCTATTGCCTACTGCATGGGAGTTTGATAGTTACTTTGGATAGGATAAGATTAAGAACCAGTTCCCATTTAATTTTAAGTTAATAAGTTTTGCTCAAATTCGAATATATTTGGATTTCGTAAGTATTCTGTCAAGGAACTTTAGACTTAACATCAGATTGAACTGACCCTTTTATGGAGAAATGGGAAGTTTGATTTTGTTTTTACATTCTTTGCAACAATTTAAGGTGGACAATCTAGAAGCTCTTCATAGAGAAATGTATGCTTACATTCTGTGTTGTTGCTCTTTTATAACAAGAAACGAATAGCGTCTTGTATCATGGAAAACTTGTCACGCCCCAACTAAGTTAGCACTTCGCACCCAATCGAGAGAAAAAATATGATTTAGAACTAGATAAGTTTTGGGGGTTAGATTTTTAAAGTTTTTAGCAATATGTTTATTTCTCCATAGCCTACTGCGTGGGAGCTTGATAGTTGTTTTATGTGGAAAAATAACAAGTTTCCAATAATAGCAAGTTTTGCTCAAACTTACATATATTTACATTTTGGAGGTATGCGGTGAAGAACTCTATACTTTTTCAGCAGATTGAATTTGCTCTATTAGGTTTGAGATTGTTTTTGCTCTATCAAGAAGCTCTTCTAGAGAAATGTTCTATTTAAGAGGTGATTGTGAATATTGCTTTCAATTATTACCTATCTTATTTATTTTGTTAGCACGAAGAATAAGTATAATCTAATGAAGTTTGCCGTCCTTTTTGTACGTCGTCGTATACTGTCTACCGTGTATGTATTAGAACGACATGTCGATTTATGTGGACAAGATAAAAACGACATGTCGTGCTGTCGCTTGTATGAGACAACGAAACACTGTTTCTATATCACAATTTTCACGTCGTCTTGATCCCCAATATAGTTTGTCGTAGAAAAACGAGTGTTATTACTTTAAAAAAAAAAAAAAAGGAACGACACCCTTTATCGCCTTAGAAACATTGCCAACATTCAGAGAGGAAACGACAATAACATGCCAATTCGCCTTAGACAATGTTCTCGTTCAAGCATGAAAAAATTACGTACTTTTTACTTTTAAGTGCCATTTGTTGTTCGTCACAATGTTTTTAGAAACGTCATTGAGTTTCTCGTGTTAAAAAAAAACGTTGTTTAATCTTTCAAACGTCAGTGGTTTCATTTCAGTTACCAAAATGGTATACTTTAAGTATGTAAACGACGTGTCGTTTTTATGTTAACATATACAAAAACATATTATTCCTCTTAAATTTTGTATCATTTGTATGAAAACGACATGTAGTTTCTCGTAAAAGTTGACGTCCTTCACCCGGGGAAACTTCTTGTCGCCTTAACTGTGAATAACATAACAGATCGTCGTTCACAACAAGCAGCAGTCATAATTTGTCGACTGAAGTTGATGTCATTTTACAGAAAAACGACGTACTCTTTTGCCCCTTGAAATATTTTGTACCGTTCTTGAGGACGTCATTTTATGCCGTAAAGGTTAAAACCGATAGATTGTTGTCGTTTTTTAACGTCATTTTATGGACGTCAATTTAGAGATGTATTTGCTAAAATTAAGAGAACTATCAAATTATCAACCACTAAACAATATGGACGGATGCTTAAACTATGAAAGATAAAACAACAAATTATAAAAACGTTTTCAAGACCAAACATACACACACAAAAACAAAAAAAAAAACACAAAAAACAAAAAACAAAAAAAAAAAAGCAAAGAAAGGAAAAAAAAAATAGAGAGAGAAAACGACAACGACAATCATCCATTTGCCGCCGTTTCACCTCCCGACGACAGCTGATTTCTTAAAGTAGAGAGAGAGAAAAAGGAGAGGACTTGACATAGAGGAGAGGAGGGAGAGAATGTACCTGAAGAGGGCACTGTGGGGCGAGGGAATAATACCGGAGAATGCTTGGCCGGAGCCGGAGGCCGAGCCACCGTCGACGGAGGTGGGAGAGCTCGTCAATTCCTTGACCGAACAGAGAGTTTACCGGGAGGTCACTCTCGCTCTCCGCAGCGGTCTCAGGGACGCCCGCGCCGAGTTCTCCTTCCTCCGAGTCCGCGGTGTCAGAACTCTCCTCAAGTTCCTCCGATCCGTTGCCGAGTCCGATTCCACCATTAACTTATTCTCTCAGACTCAGTCCATTCCCGACCTTCAAGGTTTCTCTTTTATCGACAAGAAGAAGATGAAATTTTCAACTTTGTTTTCTTTAATTTCCATTGTCTTCAGGTCATGGAGTTTGTGATTCATCCGCGATTTCGTCTGTTGTGTTTTTCTGAAATTTTGCGCGAAAATTGACAGAAAACAAGTCTTGATTTTGGGATTAGGTTTTGTTTTGTATAAAAATTGCTGATCCAATGCAATTCTTTGCAATTCGACAGTTGTTCCAGTTCTCTTTCAACATTCACTGAAAGAGTCTGAAGACGACATTGTAGCGAACTTGAATCATATCTTCGGCGTGGAGCCCATGAAGATCTCTAGCCCTTCCACTGATGCTGAAGTCTCACTTGCGCTTCGAGTTTTGGAAGGTTGCTGTTTGCTCCACACAGAGAGTACGGTGTTAGCCCATCAGTACAAAGCAATTCAGGTCTTTGAAGCTCAGTTCTTACTATGATTGTTCATTTAGAATTAGTTTTGCATTTTTTTTTCCTGACCAAAGAGAAATCATTGTATTATGAAGGTCTTGATGAACATTTTATCAATTAGGGGAGTACTTGAACAAGGGGCATGCTTAGATGCGTTGATCTCCATTATGTTGGACTCATCAGCCAATCAAATGGTACATTGGATATTACTATTCATCTATTAGTTACTAGCAGATATGAGATATCCTTTAATTTACTCTTGATAGTCTATTTTGATAAGAAAACTTCCCTTTTATTGATAGTTGAATCAAATACAAAGAAAAGAGGATAAAGTATCTTCTAAACAAGCAGAAAAGAAAACTAAAGAGATGAAAAGCTTAAAAAAAAAAAAAGAACATGGGCATTTCGAGTTTTACTAAGCAGATGTAATATGCAAATGTTCTTTTTGTCATCTTTTGTCAGGATTTCGAAGCATGCAACGGTATTGAGGAAGTTGCAGAGCTTATCAGAGACAAACAAGTGGATGAGAATCTCAGGTTTTTTATTTTGTTTCTTTGCCATTTTCTTTCGAGCGGATATTTTATGTTTCTGCTTGCAACATGTTACGTACATCCAACATCATTGTGCAACAACAGTGTATTTGCATTTACAGAAGACACGAAGTAATAGATATTTGCATTTTTAAGAAGAGAAGAAACAATATGACGGGGGCAGTTTTTGAAGTAATGTTTGGTAGTTGATCGCAACATATTTTGTATCAATTCAAGAATTTAAACATAGTTGATCATTTACTCTCTCTGTGCACAATCATTCATTTTTTGAGGCTATGACACACTTCTTTCCAGTTTATTGTAATGATAATTGAGAAGCAACTTTCTCCTCCTATTCTTAGGTTGAAATGTGGAGAGTTCTTGCTGCTTCTCATAGGGCATGTAAATGGACGAGGAAGGCCTCCATTGGCATCCATACAAGAAGACATAAGGCGGCTTTTGGGGGAGAAGTCTGCCTCCTTGATATGGGCAGCTAGTCAGTTTGGCTCAACTCTTGATCCAGAGCAGAGACTAACCGCATTGCACATCCAAGCCCGTCGGGTGCTTGAGTCCTTGGACCTGTACTGAAATCCCTCATGGAAATATTACTACAAAACTGCCGATACCAAAAGGCTACCAATGAAGTCAACCATTAATGACTAGTTCACATACCTGGAGGGGTTCTGATCCCTTATTTGATCAGACCACTCTTAGAAAGATGAAACAAACGCAAATTCTCATAGTTGTAGCTGGGCTCCTACTATTTCTTCATAAATGAGGTGAGGTACTTCTTTCGGTTTGAATAGGGGTCGCTCCTTTTTTTTTTTTTTAAATTGAAGTGGCCGCGATAAAACTAATGGTTATTTTTCATTGCTTTCTAGATAATGCAATTTTGTTCATTTGTTTGTATTTTAGTTTCTAGAATGGCTGATAATTGTGGCAAGAGTCAAGTTGTAGAAACTGTGCGCATATCTTCGCACAAGAGTGTTATACAATAAGTATGTAATCAGAAACTAGTTGTAAACCCTGTTTTCATGTGCATAATCAAATTGTCTAAAGTAGCATAGATCTCATTTGATCTTTCATGACTTTTATCAGAAGCAAGAAACACATGAATATCATCTCTATCTTCAATCCAACTGCACCCCGGACTTTTGTGCATTCCTCTATCCTTCATTAACTGTCTCATTCTAGCTAGCTCATGCCATCTCCCTGTGTAAGCATACAAGTTAGCTAGCAGAACATAGTTCCCGGTATTATTCGGCTCCAACTCTATTAGCCTCTTTGCTGCAATTTCACCTAACTCAACATTACCATGAATAACACAGCCTCCAAGCAAAGCACCCCACAAAACAGAATCTGGTTCCATTGGCAGTTTCTGAGTAAATTCGTAAGCTTCTTTTAGCCGACATGCCCGGCTTAGGAGATCAACAATGCATGTGTAGTGTTTAAGTGTGGGGTTCACATCAAAATAACTCATAAAATCAAAGAATTCACTACCTGCCTCAACCGATCCAGCATGCACACATGAAGAAAGAACAGAAAGGAAAGTCACATGGTCTGGTCTATACCCATCTTCTAACATTTTGCGAAAAAAGGCAATTCCCTCCTCCCCGTGTCCATGCATTGCATAAGCAGTAAGCATGGCATTGTAGGACACTAAATTAGGGTCCGAAATCCTGTTATAAGCCAGAAATGCATGCTTCAAGCTTCCACATTTTGCATACATGTCCACAAGCGCTGCTCCAATGTATACATCTTTGTCATACCCACATCTAATTGAATGCGCATGAACCTGTTTACCTCGTTCAGTTGCTGCTAACCTTGAACAGGCTGGCAAAATAATGCCAACCGTGTATATATCTGGCCGCAAATTTGAACTCTGCATTTCGGAGAACAATTCCATGGCTAGATCAAGATGGTTGTTTTCCACATGACCAGCTATAATACCATTCCAAGTATATACATTCGGCTCAAAGCCATCTTCTCTCATCTTTTTAAGAAATATTGGAATTCTCTCTATTTGATTGCAGCGAGAATAGCCAGATACCAAACTGTTCCATGTAGCAATGTCCCTTTCACTTACTTCATCAAAAGCTCTCTGAGCAACCATTAGGTCTTGGCATCTACAATACATTTCCACCAGAGCTCCACCCACAAAGGTGTTTGATTGCAAATTCCTTACAATGGCATGGGAATGTATCTCCTTTCCTCGTCTCAAACATGCCATATTAGCACAAGCAGTAAGAGCACTTCCTAAAGTAAACGAATCGGGTTCAATCCCCTCCCTCAGTAACTCTTGAAACAAACACAGAGCTTCATCAAACAACCAGTTATCCACATAGCCGGAGATGATCGAGTTCCAGGAAATCACATCCTTCTCAATACCCATCAACTGCATATGATCAAACAATGCCTTGGCTTTGGATACATCGCCGTTGTCACAATACCCGACAATCATCGTATTACAAGACACCGCATTTTTCAAAGAGAAGTTTGAAAATATTGCTGAAGCACTCCTCATATCAGCACACCTTCTGTACATGTCAACCAATCCATTAACAAGAAAATGGTTCGACAAAAACCCGTGTCTGGTAATATGGCCATGGATTTCTTTGCCAAGGTTTAGCCTTTTTAGCCTAGCACAGGACGGAAGAACACTCGCCAAGGTTCGAGCATTTGGTCCAAACCCTGCCGCTTGCATTTTAAACAGCAGCTCTATAGCTTCCTCATCATAGCCATTCTGCGAGAAGCCTCCAACAACAGCGCTCCAAGAAACAAGATTAGGCGATGGCTTATCAGGCGATGGCTTATCGGAATTCATCCCATCCAAAAAGTCCAATGCCTCATACACCATTCCATTGGCAGCACAGGCCGTAACAATAGAATTCCATGAAACACAATCCTTCTCTGGCATCTTCTCCAAAACTTTCTTCGCGTCCTCTAAGCTCCCACATTTTCCATACATATCTATTAGAGCGTTACCGACATATAAATTCGTGATAAACCGAGACTTCACAACAATCCCATGAAGTTGTCTTCCCAATTCCAGCGCCCTGAGTCCGCTGCAAATCTTGAAAACAACCGGAAACACGAAAAATTCCAACCCAACATCTTCCAATTGCAATTCCATAAAGTGAAAAAGAGCTTCTTCATAAAGGCCACAATCAACGTAGACACTGAGAATAGCAGTCCAAGCATACAAGTTTCTCAGAGGCATTTTCTCGAACACAAGAGCGGCATCCTCCAAACGGCCGCATTTTGCATACATCTGGAGCAGCTTGGTCTCCACAAACTCGTGCCCACAGAAGCCGGTTTTGACAGTGTGGGCATGAACCTGTTTTCCCAAATCTGGGCATCGACAGGATTCGAATATGGAAGCGTAAGAGCTTGAATTTACTGCTCTTTGAAAGGAAAGATTGGTGGGCTTATGAGACTGAATCTTGTAATCATGATTCAATTTCAACGGTGGTGATGGTGCTGAATGTGTGATGACTTCCACAAGTTGAGCAGACATTTGAGCTGTGCCCATGAACTTGCATGGAAGTGAGAATTTTTTCCACGAACACAATTTCTTTTTTTTTTTTTTTCTTCCCTCCTCTTGTAGAGAGTACTTGAGTCACTGAATTGGGGCCTGAAATTTGGGCTTAAAAAAAAATTACATATTCTACTTTCTTTTAAATATCTGATTTACTAAAATTATTTATTTTAAAAAAATTTACTCTTTAACTAATTTTACTTTAAAAAGTAGAAATATATAAATTAATATTAAAAAGTAAAACTAAAAAGAGACGTATTTTTTAAAATTTATCCTAAAAGAATGACTATCTATTAGGGTGCGTTTGGTTATAGTGACGGAATTGTAATGGGAATGGTAATGGGAATGGAATTGGAATGCGCTGAAATCATAAACTGATTCCATTGTTTGATTGGAAATATGGAATCAACATCTGAATGAGGATTATGCTGTTTGGTTGATAATAGAATGGAATTGAAAAAATTGTATTTCGACAAAAATACCCTTGATTAATAATCCTAAATAATTTAATATTTTAATTAATTAAAATAGTAAAAACATAATTTAATTATTGAAAAAAACTTTTTATTTGAAAGATAGTAATTTAAAAACTATATTTTAATTGTAAAAAAAATAATATTTGATATTTTTATGTAATAATAAATTATCAGAAGCTTAAATATGATAACTTTTGACATCTACCATTATATGTTCTGTGAAAAATATAATTTTAACCCCTGTCAATATAATTTTTATGCAATATTGTCACACTATAGTTTCTTAATAATTAATGCATACATAAATTTTTTAAAAAAATCAACATCTCATCCCTTGTAAATAATATCACTAAGTCATAACATAATATCACTTATAGTCAATAAAAATAAGCATAAAATCAACATCCACTTATGCCTGCAATCCTACCGTGGTAAAACAAAAAAAAAAGTGAAAATGAAGATAGTATACTTATGCCTGCAACATCCTACCGTGGCAAGTAAAGCATGAAAAACATGTTTTGAACTTGCCACACTTATGCCTGCAACATCCACGATTATATATATATATATATATATAATCAATTGAACTACATATATACAATTGAGTGTATACAATAACGTTGGAACAATAAAATTGAGAATTCAATTATCAAATTTCTCTCCTTTTGGACTACACAAAACCGAAATTGGGTGCAACAAATTCAGATAAATAATTAAATTCAGATTTTGCCCAAGTTATGAATCTCCATATGAGTTGGTATAAAAATGTTAGGGGCCCTTGCAGTATTCTTTCTGCATTTGATAGCTCCAGTAACTAAGCAGCACAATTTAAAATCTCAAATTTTATGTTGGGATCAAACTACATAAATATATATACACACACACAGAGGCTTTAAGGCTCCACTAATCCAAATACATCACTAATAAACTAGAAATAAAACAATCTTATTCAAAATCATCAGCAAATTCCCAGATCATTGCCACTTCAATCAATTGTTAGAAAATAAACATCAATTAATAACAATCTGATATAATTGGTTAACCTAGCTAATCCGCATAAGAGATCAAAAATTCAAAACCGGAAAACTAATCGTCTAATCTTCAATTACCAAACGGAAAATTCCAAAATGAGATCAGATCTAAGCGAAAAAACACTTATTACACCAGGGGACGCCGAGTGATCCGAAATCGGATTCGAGAGCGTCGAAGTTGAAGAAACCGGATCGGTAAACGGGGTCGTGAGGAGAGACGCAGACGAAGGTCCGGGAGTGGAAGACTAGAGGTGAACGGAATCGGTAAACGGGGTCGTGATGAGAATGAGGGCGAGAGAGAGAGCGCAGGGCCAGAGAGGACCCAATCGGGCAAAGTAGAAGGTGAGGCGAGTGGTGAAGAAGGAGAAAGGGTGGCTGACCTGACCTTGCCGGAAATAGAGGGGCCGGTGAAGCTACAACCGGATCTAAGGAAATCGAAATACGAGGACGAGATTGAACGAGCCAAATAGAGTGGAGGAAGGCCGAAAAGGAAGGGTTCCGGCGAGACTCGATCGGCGGAAGAACGGCTCGGGTTGCGACGGCGATGGGAGCTCGGGTGGTCACGACGGCGATCGGAGCTTGGATGGGCGCGACGGCGATGGGAGCCCTAGGTTTCTCTCTTCTCCCTTGAGCCTTGGGAGCCTCGGGGACAATACGGAGAAAATGATAAAATGGGCTGAATGGAAAAGCCATTCCACATGAATGGCCATTCACTCAAAATGAGTGAATGGGCTTTCCTACGGAAAGCCCTTTCTAACCCAAAAAATGAAAGCAAACAATGAAATTTGATGGAATGACTTTTCCTTTCTATTCCATTCCCTCCGACCAAACATACCCTTAGTGTTTACAGTGTCAGGGTTGAAAGGCATGGGTTAACGGGATACAATCGTATTTTGACTTCAAGTAGTGGCAAAGATAATAGGCATGGATATTGGGGCGATTTCATAAATACATGTCCAAGTTTAAATTTTTTATATAATTTATTCTTTTTTTTTTTTTTTGAAAATTTAGTTTTGTAGTAGGGACGTTTCTTATCTTCTGAATGTTTGAAACATTTTTTTTAAGAAATAACTTATTAAAGATAATTCTGTGTCTTTTTTTTTTTTTCCAAAATGCACAAGGGATAAATTTGTAATAAGATTTTTAAATCGAAAAAGAAACCTTTACGGTTTTTAAACATTGAATGATAAAATGAGAAAAAATCAAAACATTGTTTATTATAGTCTGTTTATTTCGTTAATTTGAGTTAAAAACTTGAGTTAAAAATAAATCAATTTATGTGAGAGAAAAAGTGTAACATAAAAAATTAAACTTAAATTTTTATGAAAGAAAATATTATAATAAAAATTTAAATTATGATTCGAACTAACGAAATGAATGAGACGTATATTTTGTTAAGATATAAATAATATATATGTTAAGATGTGATGTGACATTACTCGTTTTATACGTTCATTTACAAATTTTTGTAAGAATTTCTTCCTTTCTTGTCATGGAATTGGAAAGCAATAACGCTCTCTCGTGACGTAAGTAAAACTTTCTTCACTCCTTTTTTTGTCGTTGAGCCGCCTTTGTGGCTATTGAGTATTGGGTATAGCCTTGTATTTTCCATCCCGATGAAATCAACGATTTGAGCTTCATACGATTCTATATAAAACTTAGGCCGTGTTGATTTCGTTGATTCGAGTTTAGAATTTAAATTTTGTTACAGTAAAAAATTCTCATAAACAGTCACATTTAATTTTTTTACTATAGTAAAAAATTCTCACATAAAATCACATCTTAATTCGAATTAAAAATTTGAATCAGTGAACTAAACAGGCCCTTACACACATTTACATCATGAATGACGGGTAAAATATTTCCATACTGTTGGTAAAATTTGCTGTACGTTTTGGTCCATTAGGAAAAAAAAAAATGGTGAATTTATTTACAGAAACTTCTTAACTTTTGTTGTTGTTGAAAATACTAATTTATTGACCATATCACTTAGTATAACAAATTATATAAATAAAAGTTATGGACGTGTTTAAAACTCGTTTTAAAATGATTTTATTTTTTTGTATAAAAATGAAAATGAAAACGTTTTTAATCTCAAACATAAATTATTTTTAAAATTGCGTTTGATAGTTTTATCAATAGATTGTTTTTAGTGTAAAAAAAACCCATTAATATCTCTCTTTCTCTTTGCTCCAGAGATGAGAAAATGAAAATAAAAAATGAAAAAAAGATTAAAAGTCGTTTTTCATTTTTCTCTCATTTTAAACTAAATTTAAAAATCATTTTCATTTCCGTTTTTTGTCTTTATTACGCCAAATGGAACGTTTTTATTTTTTTTTTTCTCGAAAACGTAAAAAATAAAAGTGAGATCAATTCTAAACACGAGATATATATCGTGCTAGGGTGCATGGTATAACCAAGCTAGATCAACCTTATTTGCCATTTCAACGAATCAAATGGGTCGTTTTTTTTTTTTTTTTTTTTCAACAAAGCATTGATTTTCCTTATATTTCATGGATATTCCTTTTCGGCTTTTCCCTATTTTCACGGGCTCTCTAATGTCTTATTTGGCAATAATTCCAATAACATCATGATCGAGAAAAGAAGGGAGTCAATGAATGCCAATTAACATCTCCAGATATGGCTTTCCAAAATTTTGGCCATTTTATGTACATGACCTTTAATTATCAAGCAGCTGGGTATGAATCCTAATGAAGGTGATGATCGTCGTAGACATAATGGTATAGTTGTTAAGTATATTTTACATGCAATGAAGCAAGCTACTCTTATCAATTTTCAAGCTAAAAACGACACAAGAAAAATAAATAAATAGTTGTAAACTATCCTTTTTATAATTGATATTTTTATTATTGACCTCTTTAATTGTAACTATTCTTTAAAAAAAAATCAACTTCTATAATTTTAAGCAAAAGGGACAAATACTAAATTAAGGGGACAATATTGATTTTACATTGAATTTTAAGGTTCAAGAAATTTCAACCAGCATTTGGTTAATGGATTCGTGCCACGGTTCGGATCATAATTCGTGATTCGTTCAGTATTTTTTCTCATAAAAAATACACATAAATCGAGAATAATTTTATAAACTAAATATACACTCAGTATTTTTGACTATAAATTTTTACTTTTTTTTTTTCCTTTTCTTTTTGCCACTCCAAGTCACAACAATCCCAAATAGTCACCACCATTATAGAGTTTCGAAATCTTCGGCGTTATAATTCAAGCCATTGACAATTTGACGTTATCCAGAAAATTAAAATAATAAATAAAAATAAAACTATTGACAAATTTGTATGTGCTGAAGAAAAGTGAGCCCAAGAGAGGCTAAACTGATCCGGCAAAGAAAATAAAGTGACTTTGGTGACACCAATTACCCTATAGGAATTTTAATCCCTAGGCCTAGCTAGCTAGTGCTAAACAGCTTAGATACAAAATAAATCTAAGGATGTGGTCATAAAATAATAAATTATTGCAGATCATAGTCTAGATATTTGAGGATTTGGCAAAGTGGAGTAGATTATCATTCTACTACACGGTTACCGAGGAGAATGTTTGTGTGGGTCCCACTCTAAAGGGCTAATAAAGAAAAGAATGCCCACTATAAAGGTAAAGCTTTCTTTTGGCTTTACAAAAAAAAAAAAAAAAAAAAAAAAAAAAAAAAAAAAAAAAAAGGAAACGAGAGAAGAATATGGAGCCTTTATATTGGAGATCGGTGAATAATCATTGAAGGAAATGGTGCATATTGCGGTGACTGATGATCAGCCCTTCAAAGGTGAGTGCTCTCATAAAAAGAAATCATCACAAGGCGAGCAATATAATTAGCTAAAAGCAATCCAGGTTTGCGGCAGAGATTATGGAATTTGCTTGCTTCTAGATCATTTTTATCAAGATATTAATATTAATCTAGATTTAAATTGAAATAAAATAAAAAAATGAAAGGTGGAAAAAAAAAAACAACGAAGAAGAAGAAGAAGAAGAAGAAGAAATTGTGGCTGATGGGTCATCACTTATACCTAACTTGTGAACACACTATATATATATATATACATATATATACACACACACACTCTTCATTGGCTTAACAATCCTATTTATGTAAATGTATTGCTTTAGTGGATGGAAGAATCTGAAAGATTAAGATGATGGTGCTAAAAAGACCCGACATTAATTCTGACCCGTAGGCAACCAAAAAGAGAAAAGAAAAAAAGGGGATGCAACTTTTTGTTATAAAAGGACTGAAAGCCATTATTCCCCATTAATATTAATTCATCCCCTTTAAAGCTCCAAATGAGGTAATTAACCATCTTAATTAATTATAATCCTCTAGAATAATCAAGCCACACAGATCCCACTTCTACTAATCTTTAAAAAAAAACAAAAAAAAAACAAAAAAACATATTATAAGCTATCTGTTCAAACTGATCATACATGATGTATATGATATAAAACATAATAATTAGCAACCCTTGCTAAAGCATGAACAATGAATACATATATATATATATATGTATATAATTATTTAGTACACGAACTCATAAAGAAGTAGTAGTACATTAAAAGTCTCAAACTATTGCTAGCTGTGGCAGATCATGAAAGGCATGATGATCAGAAGGCCATGGGTGCATTATCTTCTTGACGATGATCCTGATGAAGCCTTAAAAAGGAGAAATATGAGATGAAAGACTTGCTTGGTGGCCTTTTTTTGTTTTTTGTTTTCTTTTTCTACCTTTACGAATACAGCACTGCACCACACCCTTGAAGCTGACCTAAAATATAGCTTCAAAACATCCCACATTGATTTAAAACACCAAAAGAAACACTAAAAGAAGAAAAAAGGTTAAAAGAAAAATAAATAAATAAAATAGATATTTTTTCAAAGAAAAAAAGTACAAAAAGCGAGAAAGAACCCAAATGTACCCTAATCTGTTAGTAATTTGATGAGCATCAAGCCACGCACTAAAGAAAAATAAAATCATGAAACAATTAAAAATCTCCACCTTCATGTCCAAAATGTTACGTCTGTTTTTTTTTTTTCCTGTTTATTTACCACGAACCTCCATGACCTAACATTCCATTCCAATTATACCCGTTGGAAATATCTCCTTGCCCTTTGATATTCAGCTCAAACTGATGATGTTGATGTTGATGATGATCATGATCATGATCATGAGTATTCGTAGTTGTGGTAGTACTGGAAACTTGCTTCAAATCCTGATCATCAGTACTAGGAAACAAGAGCCTCACACCAGTAGTACTACTCTCTTGAACCCCATGGAGATTCCCATCTTGATGATCATCCATATTGTAACCATGATGATGATGATGATGATGATGATCAAGACCAAAACTAAGGGAAGGCTTGAATTCTTGAGCCAAATTAGGAAACCCAGTTGAGAACATTGTGTTGGAGTTATGATGATCTGGATTATTAACCGGCATCGACATGAATGAACCGATCAAGCCGCTGCCATGATCCCTTGAAGCTGCCGTCTTGAGAAGCTCCATAGTAGTGCTAGGGTTTTGGGTGTGGCTGATCTTGTTATGATCAATACGGGTGGTACTATTGTATGGAAGTTCCACAAATGATGTAGAGATACTGTTGTGATGATGATGATGATGATGATCATGATGACTACTTGTTGGTGGATAAGCTAGGTTGAGATCTTGGGCATGGTGGATTTTAGGGTTCTGATCAGGTGGGAAATTTAAGCTTGGTGGTGGTATTATGTGATGATGATCAACATTGAGTTTCTTTGGAGCTGAAGATATTGGTAACAAAGAGTTAGATGAAGAAGAAGTTATTGTTGTTGATGATGATGATCTCTTGTTCTTCCTTGAGCCACCACCCACAGGAACATTTCTGAGGGACCCACCTTCAGTCCAATACCTTCTACAAGTCTTGCAGAAGTATCTAGGCTGAGTCAAACTGTAATTGTTGTAGTAGCAGAATTTGGTGTTGGTTGAGTTACACCTTGGACAGTTCAAAGCTTGATCCTTTTGAGGCCTTGCTCTTGATCTTTGATCTAACATATTATTAGAATTATTATTATTATTATTATTAGCCTGCTTTGAAGTACTTGCCTCCATGGGTTTAACCACTCCAATACCCTGAAAAAGATTAAAAAAAAAATTTGAGGAAAAGGCCATAACTTAATGGAAAAGTATTTGTCATACAAGAACAAAGATGGAGAAAGAAAGTTAAAAGGAAACAAACAAGAAGAGAACAAGATAACAAAGAAAACAAGGAAGGTGCTTTACACTTGTGAGGGTTACAACATCAACAATAACAACAACAACAAAAACAACTAGCTTTTTCAGCTGGGTGCTTTTTATCAGATGATATGAAAAAGAAGGGAGAGAGAAAATAAAAAAGAAAGGAAAAAAGGAAAAGAAAAAGAAAAGAAAAGGGAAAGAAAAAGTGCAGTACTACTTTCAACTTTCAAGATAAAATGGAAGAGATTTTGGAATGACCAACAAAAATTCAGATAATATTTAGTGGGGGGTTGAGCTGATAAGCAAACATCATCATCTTTTTGAAAGAAAAAGTAAAACTACTACCTTTTTAGAGCTAGCAAGAAACCAAAGAAGAAAATTCTCAAAAGCACAAAGTTAATCAAATTATACTATATATTTTTTTTTTTTCCAAAATATCAGCTTTTGCCCCTAATTAAAAACAAGATCATCAAGATTGATGTTTTCATGCAGTTCATGAAGAAGAAAATTATAAAAAGAAAACAAATTAAAGGTCCGACGTTTAATTACCTGAGGCCAGTGAGCCGTACTATCCATGGATTAAGACGGAAACAAAAAAGGAGAGGAAAAAGAAAAAAGTTATGCAGTCTTGAGAGAGAGAGAGAGAGAGAGGAAAACCACCCACTTTTCTAGCTAGATGGTCTTAAAGCAATAGCTGGATCACTAGAGAGATTGGATATGGGGTGGTTCCATGTGTTGGCCAACTATATGAGAGAGAGAGAGAGAGAGAGAGAGAGAGAGACGAGTATATATGCATAGTCATGTTATATATTATATGATATGTTTTGGCATTAGTCAATATATTGATATTCTTTTTTCGTGTCTATATACGCGCATTTGCACTGTTTGCACTTTAGCGGCTCTCTATCTCTTTCTTTCACTTTCTGATGATCAGAGACGTGAGAAGTGTATAGGCTTTTTCCTTCTTCATTGTCAATCTTCTGTGAGGGAACTAGGTCGGTTTTAGAGGTTATTATAAAAAGAAAGAACAGGAAAGGAAAGAGAACTGTAAAGCTCTCTGACTAATTTACCTAAATCTTGTGACTGCAGTGTTGTACTCATCATTGGTATATCTATATATATATATATAGGCGGGCCTCAATTTGTATATAATTCAAGTAACAATAAGATAATTCCAAGACTCTTTTGCCTTCTCTACATGGTAAATAACATTGAGAAAGAAAAATAATTCACGAACAGTTCAGTAATTATATGCAAATGATACGAAGATTCTGTAGTTGGTTCACCATTAATGTTATTGGTGTTCATTGGCTAGCCAATTTTCGTTTAAAGATTTTCACTGTTTGTACTTGTGATCATACTAAAAATCTAGATCGGATATGTTCGTTTTGTGACATCCGTTAATTTCACCGATTTGAGTTTAGTTACAGTAAAAAGCTCTCAGAAACAGTCATATATAACTTTTTTACTACAGTAAAAAACTCTCACATAAAATTACATCTCAACTCGAATTAAAAACTTAAATTAGCGAACTAAACGGAGTTTACAATTTTCTTCTTCCTAAATCGATTGATATTACTTGTTTTTGCGTGTATTGATATCTTGGAGTTCTCTTTGGCTAGTATGTTGTTTAATTTGCTTGATTATTGTTATTTTTAGATTATTTGTCTTAGTGATTAACGATTATTAGTTAAAAAGCACTTTTCATGATAATTATAAAAAATTTGTTAAAAAAAATTGAACTAAAATTTTCTCTGTTTCGGTAATTATATTATTACCGGCTAATAAAGAGTTCAACTCTAGAATAGGTATACGAAATTACCATAAGTCTTGCATGTAATTACAATTTTCTCTGATTTTTTTTTTCTAATTCTAAAATGAAAGATCTCAAATCAAAACACCTCAACTTTAAAGTATGTACGAGAATTTTTTCCCTACAAAGTGGGTACGAGATTAATTCGAGCATGTAACTGAACTTTTTCATTTTATTTTGTTTGAAATTCTGAAATTTCTAAAGTACTTGTCAAATGAAACTCAAAATATTGAAAAATTCACTATTTTTTTTTTCTACATCTCCTACAACAATTGCATAGGGTCTTTGAGAAGAATGGAAACAAAATGTCAATTTTCAATTTGCTAGAAACAAAATGATAACAGTTATAAGTACATTTGACACCTTCATAATCTTAGATAAATTTTGTGTATGGACAATAACATGACCTATTAGAAGTAGACACAATTTAGAGATAAACCAACAATTATGAAATAAGGATAGGAAAGAACTATGTAGTGGGAAATATAATCATATATGTGATCACTAGAGGTTAGTGAGAAAGTAGCTAGAAGAAGTAATATTGGCACATAAAAGTCTACGTCACAATGAATAGACTTTCTTTATATGGGATTGGATGTTTTTCAATGCTAAATGTTTTGTATATAGTAGCGTGTGTATTATGTAGTGTATATATAGTTATATATATATGGTCATGGTGTTATACTGTTATATATGAATCAAGATTTCTGGTCCTATTTTTTTATCTCGATGACTGTCATTCTAATTAAGTTTTAGCACTTTGTAAATGCATAAATATTTTTAATATTTTATTTTTATTTATGTGATTGGATTCTTAAATTTAGATGATATGATAAATAATTAATAGAGAGAAAAGTATCCAGACAGAAAAATAAAAATAACAAAACTAGACTTGTGATATATACGTATCCATTTAAGAAATATACTCAAATCATAACTTTTAGTCATAACATTTAAAATTTAAAATTTTTTATAAAAAATGATATAACAGAAACAATAATTTAAACTTAAATATATAAAATAAATCACGGTGCAATGTCTACTTGGATGCACCCGACCCGAGTGAATATATGTGGTGTGGAGGGGTAACACAACACTAACAATAACCTCCAAAAGGCGAAGGCATATCTATTCATGTGAAGAGACACGTGGCGGGAGATAAGGGGAGGAGTGGAATGTCCCAATGGGCAGAGCTTCTGTGTGATAGCGAAACGTGTCGGTGACGTGGAGAATAAGGAGAATATTTAGGAAAGTGCAAGAGAAAGAGAGAGAGAGAGAAAGTGGGTCCCATGGGGAGGAGCGTGCTCTATGTGGCAGCGTGGTGATTGGACGCCAAAGAATTTCAGGTTGATTTAGTTCATTTTATCAATTTAAATTTTTAATTTTAAATTTTTATAATAAAAAATTTTAAAAAAATATTATATTTAATTTTTTTTGTTACAGTAAATATTTTTAAAAATATCACATCTTAACTCAAATTAAAAACTCAAATTCGTAAAGTTAACGAAGCTAAAATTTTTAAAGCATGTGCTGCCTTCCGGTGAGACTGTGAGAGAGATTATCTGACAGACATATTTGGTCATACGACGTCACGGTAGTTGTCGTTTCAAGGACGTGGACAACTCATTTTTCCTCCACGTTTATCATATTCTCACTATACGCTCCTTTTCCCCACTGAAATTAAATTAAACTAAATTAAAGAAATTCCGTGACATTTTAGGATTGAATTTCAGCCGCTGAATCTCAGTTATTAATGAAAGAGAATCTCAACTATTAAACAACAAAAATAATTGATTTTAGCTATTTTTGAAGAAAAAAGTTGTATGTTGTTTGTAGGCTCTCTCTAGTGGTAACGCTTAGTCTCCATCTCCTCCTCCATCAATCAAATTATAATAACCCTTTTTTTTTTTAGAGGGACAAATTATAATAAATAATCTAGCCAGAGAACAAAATCAAAATTTTCAGCACTTTTTTAAAGACTATTACATTTTGTAATAGAAAATATGTATTTTGTGATGAGAAAAAACATACCTCTACACACGCACACAGTAAATAATAATAATAATAATAATAATATAATAATAAAAAAGATAAAAATTTACTTGGTTTAAGTGAGAAAAAAATTTCACTAACAGTTTTAGAATTACACACTCAGTAAATTTTCTCACTTTCTCTCTCTACTCAAAACTCCTTACACTTTTTGTTTATCTCTCTCCTCACTTTTCTGTCTTTCTCTTAAAATAAGACATTCTTTCTCTACACTTCTCTCTCTAAGCACACAAAACCCTACACGAACCACCTATTTATAGACTCCTATGAGTCATAAAATAACTCTTGTCCAAAAATCAATTTGAGGCAATTACTTAACAATCTCCATATTGACTCAAATTCTCTCTACTCACTCATTTAAGTATCCAATCTCGACACTCGTCATTGCACTCCTCATGGATGGGATGACAATGATGCTACTTCATCAAGAATAAACATGTGAGGAGTTCAAACTTTTATCAAACATGACACGAGGAACCGACTTGTTCTTTTTCTTTAAAGCATCTTCATTGCCATAAGTTTTCATCATTTTGCATTTATTGTCTTTAATTGTCATCATCTTGTTACATTCATTTACTCCTACAACTTATTTCACAACAAAATAAGACTTTTCATGGCTTACCTCCACCTCTATAGCTCTACCTACAACTATAGTCCCAATCAACTTATGCAAGTTTTTCACTTTTACACCCTTCATGGCTACTAAATCACCTCTCTTGACTTGTATAAAACCATCATTCGCATAATACTCACAACCCAAAGTATCTAAAGCCCTTAAAGAAATCAAACTTCTCCTTAATTGAGGAATACGTCTAACATTTATCAATTTTTTCACAACTCCATCAAACATCTTCACCTTCACAGTACTTATTCTAACAGTTTTAGCACTAGAATCATCGGCCATCAACAAAGTACCGGCATTACAGGGCTTATAAGAACAAACCACTCCTTATATGGGCACATGTGAAATGAGCATTCATAATCCAAGATCCAAGAGTCAGAAATATTTTCATCAGCAATAACAGAATACACATCATCTTCACTGTCATACCTATCGCCAACAACATTTGCAGAATCTGAAGTCTCTTGAGTTTCTTGCTTTCTCTTTTTTTCAAGGTGTTTTGTCAGCTCTTCACAGTTTCTCCTAATACTCCCATTCTTATGACAGTAATAGCATTCAGGGTGTGTTTGGTTGGAGGGAATGGAAATGAATCAATGTTCATTCTTATGTTTGGTTGGATTTATGAAAAGGAATTACCATTCAAAATGGAATGACTTTTTCATTAAATGGGTGAATTATCATTCATTCATCATATGAGAGGCATGCTCATTCCAAAATCTTTTAATTTTCTTTTCCATCATTACCCTTAAATATTATAATATTAATATTTATAATATTATTAATATTATATTATAATGTAATTATATCTTATAACATATAATATAATATATTATAATTATATATGTATGTTATAATATATCATATTTAATATTATAATAATATCTTATATTATGTATTATACATTGTAATTATATTTATCATTAATATAATATACAATATAATCGTCATATTGTAATTAATAATAATTATTATAACTATATTTATAATTATAATATAATAAAATATAATATAATATAGTTATGATATTGTAATAAATAATTATAATAATAATTGAGATAGTAGTATTTTCTATAAAATTAAATATAATAATTATATATTTTATAAATAATATTATATTATATTATATTACATGATGTAGATGTGATGTTTTCATTAATAATATGATAGTTATAATAAAAATTAGATAATTATATGTATTATATCCTTATAATTATATATATATATAATATTAGTTATTAAATTATTATATTAATATATATGATATTAGTTATATTAATATGAGGAGTAATTTTGATAACATGAAAATATTCACATGTTATTTTATTGTATTTGTAAAAGTAGAACCAAACAAATTAATCATCTTTCCTTTCTATTCTATTCCATTACCATTCTCATTTCCGTTCTCATTACCATTCCCCCACTGTAACCAAACGCACCCTCAATATCCTTCTTTGGATGGAATTGGGAATAATCATCTCTTATCATAACATCTCCCTTGTGACTTACTTTTACCCCTATTCGAATCTGACTGTACCACAAAAACTTGTTTAGTATGAGACGTAACACTAGGCTTTTTCATATTTGCAGTCTTTAATAGAGCAGTCGACACCTCATCGACAATCAATGTTGTGACGGTGTCTTTCCAACTAACAGTGTAGTTACTAAAGTCTCATATAATTTAGGTAGGGAGGCCAACAAAATTACCGCTTTATCTTCCTCATCAAGTTTGATCTCTACACTTAACAATTGAGTTATGGACTTATTAAAATTATTTATATGGTCCCTAACATCACTTTCAACATCCATCTTCAACTCATACAATTGCTTCTTCAAATATAGTCTATTTGTTGGGGATTTCGACATATAAACTTTTTATAATTTTTGTTATAACTCAGAAGGAGATGTTTCATTTATAACACTATATTTCAATTTAGGAGACAAATATAAACGAATTTTACTTACCGATCTCGCTTCCAATTCTTCCCAATCTTCATCTTTCATATTTTGCGGCTTCTTTCCTTGTAGTGCTTTCAGTAATCCTTGCTGAATCAGAACATCTTTCATCGTACTCTGTCATATGTTGAAATTACTCTTCCCGTCAAAACCCTCAAGCTACTCAAATTTTATCTCAGATATCATCTTGATTCTTTTTTTTCTTTTCCAGATATTCACCATATCTCTGATACCATTGTTGAAGAAAAACACACCCTTACAGCCACGCAGTAAAAAAATAAACTGAAACAAAAAATAACAGAAAAACAGAGAAGACAAAGATTTACTTGGCTTAGGGGAGGGAGAAAAAACTCACTTACAATTTCAAATTACACACTCAATAAACTTTCTCACTTTCTATCTCTACCCAAACCTCTTTTATGCCCTTTATCTATCTCTCTCCTCACTTTTCTCTATTTCTCTTAAAATGAGAGACTCTTTCTCTAAGCAGCAAAACCCTACATGAACCACCTATTTATAAACTCATATGAGTCATAAAATAATTTTTACCCAAAAATAGAAAACAATAACTTACTAAAAAAATATATAAAATAAGTACTTTCTCAAACCAATTTGAGACAATTACTTAACATCTTGCAAATTTAATATTTAGATGATAATATTTTACGAAATTATGTACCATCCCAGTAGCCGTAATACGAACTTTAATAAAGATTTGGTGATTCAAACTTAAAAATAAATTATAAGAAAATCAAACAGATAAGAGAAACATGTGGTAGAATATATGAGAAACACCTTGCTGATATTGTGCTATTTTTAGACAGTTTAATCGCATTAAAACAAAAAAAAAATGTAAATTTAACTAAAACTTAAAGAAAATGTGATGGTCTGATTATACAACACTAATTGGTAAGGAATTCTTCACGAGTAATAACAAAATTAACAAGAACTTACATAATATAAAATATTCGTATTATATTTCCATAAATCTCAAATCATTTTAGAACACTTAAAGCAATATATGAATATTGCATAATATTATAGAATATAGGTTTTCCTTAAAAAAAAAAAATACACGCATATATATAACTATTCGAAAGTATTTATAAGAGAATGTTCATGTATCGTTTTCTTGTGAAAACGCCACAGGTTAGTCATTGTCAAAGTGTCGTTTTCTTAAGTTTTTGTTACTAGAGAAAGAAATCCACTTTGGCTATGGATTATAGGACCTATCAGAGTGGGTTAAGATCTTGAAACAAAGATATTGCCGAGCCATTATTTTTTTCCCATAGCTGAATTAAGAAGGCATCTTTTATTATTATTATTATTCAATTAAAGAAAATAAGGCATTCTTCTTTGGACCCTCACCAGTCACCATTTTACAAAAGAAAACAAGAGATTTTATTTTTTTATTTTTTTATTTTTTACGCTAGTCCAACTTAGGTGGACCCACGCACGAAGGAAAAAAAATAACAAGTGGGTCCCAAAGGACATTCAAAAATCAACAATGACCTAATCAGTTAGCATGCATAAGCTTGAAGCTTCATCTGCACAGTTTCTCTTAATATGCTCATTCTTATGACAATAATAAGACTTAATATTCTTGTTTGGATGGAATTGAGAATGATCATATCTTATCAAACATCGCTCTCGTGATTTACTTATATTCTTATTCGAATCTTATTGTGTCACCAAAATTTGTTCAGAGACGTAACACTAGGCTTTTTTTATATTTACAGTATTTAACAGAGCAGTCGACACCTCATCCACAGTCAACGTTGTCTTTCCAACTAACAGTGTCGTCACTAAAGTCACGTAACACTAGGCTTTTTTATATTTACAGTATTTAACAGAGCAGTCGAAACCTCATCCATAGTCAACGTTGTCTTTCCAACTAACAGTGTAGTCACTAAAGTCTCACATGATTTGGATAGGGAGGCCAACAAAATTACCGCTTTATATTCCTAATTAATTTGACTTCTACACTTAATAATTGAGTTATGCACTTATTAAAATTATTTATATGGTACCTAACATCACTTTCCTCATCTATCTCCAACTCGGACAATTGCTTCTTCAAATATAGTCTATTTGTTGGGGATTTTGACATATAAATTCTTTCTAATTTTTGTCATAACTTAGAAGGAAATGTTTCATTTATATCACTATATTTCAATTCATGAGCCAAACTTAAACAAATTGAGCTTACCACTCTCGCTTCTAATTGTTCCCAACCTTCATCTTTCAAATTTTGTGGCTTCTTTCCTTGCAGCGCTTTCAGTAAGCCCTGCTGAATCAAAACATCTTTCATTGTACTCTGCCATATGCTGAAATTACTTTTCCCGTCAAAACCCTCAAGCTGCTCAAACTTTATCTCAGACATCATCTTGATTCTCTTTTTTCAGATATTTACCACAGCTCTGATACCACTGTTGAGGAAAAATACACCCTTACACCCACGTAGCAGAAAAAATAAACTGAAACAAAAAATAACAAAAAAACAGAGAAGACAAAGATTTACTTGGTTTAGGAGAGTGAGAAAAAATTCACTAACAGTTTCAGAATTACACACTCAACAAACTTTCTCACTTTCTATCTCTACCCAAACCTTTTACACCCTTTGCATATCTCTCTCCTCACTTTTTTCTATTTCTCTAAAAAGGAGACACTCTTTAGCTGTAAATACGAACTTTAATAAAGATTTGGTGATTCAAACTTAAAAATAAATTATAAAAAAATCAAAGAGATAAGAGAAACATGTGGTAGAATATATGAGAAACATCTTGCTGATATTGTGCTATTTTTAGACAGTTTAATCGCATTAAAACAAAAAAAATAATGTAAATTTAACTAAAACTTAAAGAAAATGTGATGGTCTGATTATACAACACTAGTTGGTAAGGAATTCTTCACGAACCACCTATTTATAGACTCATATGAGCAATAAAATAATTTTTGCCCATAAATAGAAAACCGTAACTTACTAAAAAAATATAAAATAATTACTTTCCCACCACCAATTTAAAACAATTACCTAACATTTTGCAAATTTAATATTTAGATGATAATATTTTACAAAATTATGTATGATCTCAGTAGCTGTAAATACGAACTTTAATAAAGATTTGGTGATTCAAACTTAAAAATAAATTATAAAAAAATCAAAGAGATAAGAGAAACATGTGGTAGAATATATGAGAAACATCTTGCTGATATTGTGCTATTTTTAGACAGTTTAATCGCATTAAAACAAAAAAAAAATAATGTAAATTTAACTAAAACTTAAAGAAAATGTGATGGTCTGATTATACAACACTAGTTGGTAAGGAATTCTTCACGAACCACCTATTTATAGACTCATATGAGCAATAAAATAATTTTTGCCCATAAATAGAAAACCGTAACTTACTAAAAAAATATAAAATAATTACTTTCCCACCACCAATTTAAAACAATTACCTAACATTTTGCAAATTTAATATTTAGATGATAATATTTTACAAAATTATGTATGATCTCAGTAGCTGTAAATACGAACTTTAATAAAGATTTGGTGATTCAAACTTAAAAATAAATTATAAAAAAATCAAAGAGATAAGAGAAACATGTGGTAGAATATATGAGAAACATCTTGCTGATATTGTGCTATTTTTAGACAGTTTAATCGCATTAAAACAAAAAAAATAATGTAAATTTAACTAAAACTTAAAGAAAATGTGATGGTCTGATTATACAACACTAATTGGTAAGGAATTCTTCACGAGTAATAACAAAATTAACAAGAACTTACATAATATAAAATATTCGTATTATATTTCCATAAATCTCAAATCATTGCATAATATTATAGAATATAGCTTTTCCTTAAAAAAAAAAAACACACACATATATATAACTATTCGAAAGTATTTACAAGAGAATGTGAATGTGTATTGCCGAAAAATTTCTCCAAAATCAATCTTGATTTTTTTTTTTTTTTTTTTTTTTTTATAAAAATCTAAAGAAGAAGCGCTTTTCCTTCTCTACAAGAAAATTTGATGGAAATAGAAACCGGAGAGTTTCTTGTGTAAACGCCACAGGTTAGTCATTGTCAAAGTGTCGTTTTCTTAAGTTTTTGTTACTAGATAGAGAAATCCACTTTGGCTATGGATTATAGGACCTATCAGATTGGATTAAGATCTTGTAACAAAGATATTGCCGAGCCATACTTTTTTACCCATAGCTGAATTAAGAAGGCATCTTTTTTTTTTTTCTGATTAAATTAAAGAAAAGAAGGCATTCTTCTTTGGACCCTCACCACTCACCATTTTACAAAAGAAAAATAAGATAATTTTTTTTAATTTTTTAATTTTTTACGCTGGTCCAACTTAGGTGGACCCACGCACGAAGGGAAGAAAAATAACAAGTGGGTCCCAAAGGACATTCAAAAATCAACAATGACCTATTCAGTAAGCATGCATAAGCTTGAAGCTTCCTCTTGGCATAGTAGTTTGTTGTCATATGGGTAACCATATCTTCATATATATCATGCTCTGCCTAACAACCAATCGTTTTTTGATTAATTAATTTGGATATTAGTGGACCAGTTACATCAAATATTAGTGCATTGATGACCCAACTGAAAAGCTAACATAATTTATGGGTTTTTTTATTTATTTTTTATTTTTTTTATTTATAAATGAAGCTTAAAGACTTGGGTAAAATTAACATGGCAAACCTAACAAGTAATGGCCCAAGGATTTCAAGGTTTTCACATCGTTCTGAAAAGATAAGAGAAGACATTTGGAAAGTTGGCCTAAAGCCCTGCATGCTATTTGGGCAACCTGTCTTTTCAAGTCAAGCTAGTCATATTCCCATTTTAACATTCCTTTGTTAAAATATGTAAAGTTCCATACGTTAAAAGCCGTTAACTCAGGTACGTTTGTCCCCCCCCAAAACTTATGTTTTCAGTATTTCTCGTGCACAATTGGTGTGGAAGAATATGTTATATTAATGGATACGAATCTATTGGATTGTTTTGTGTAGAATTATTTTTGGTAGTGTTAGAGAGAGGAGAATTCTACGATGAGGTATGAAGAAAAAAGATACTCGACAGCACTGTAGTATTTTGGACCATCAAAGGTTCGAACTGAAGCTCAAATTTTTATACTAGAGTAAAAAAAATGTTCGAACTGAAGCTCAAATTTTTATACTATAGTCAAAAAAATGTTCGAACTGAAGCTCAAATTTTTGTACTATAGTCAAAAAAATATTCGAACTGTGATTCAAACCAATCCTGATTTTGATCATTTTATATAATTTTTTATTATAATATGACTTTAGAAAGTTCAAAATTTCTGTCCTAAAGAACAAAGACTAAAATGCTTTGTATGCTAAAATTGAACCAAAAAGAAGTAGGTTTTTTTTTTTTGCTAATAAAAAAAGGAGTAGGGTTTAAACAAAAAGATATGTAAAGCATGGATATAGAACACAACATATTCTACAAAACTTGAATGTGTCTGTAACTTTTTCCTTTTTCACGCTCCAACTTTGGCAAACAGCTTTCCACATCAAATCAAAGATTCACACCCAATTAGACACAGCGTCAACAAAAGAAACAAAGTAAGTGGGGGCACATGCTGTGATGGG